>NC_141079.1:12612426-12844926 GCF_041138505.1 Cibotium barometz
CTCAAAATTTGTCGGAGATTAGAGATCCAGAATCTACTCACTGAGCTCTTTCCATAGATATGTCACATGATATGGTTTTGCTCACTCAATTTTAAATTCAATTTTGGCGGGAAACTTTGAAATTCAAACTTCTAGCCATTTGAAGAATAAGAAGGTATCTAAAGTCAAAGAAACTTAACATTTTAACAAAAAGTCATTAAAATCATAATATGGCAGCTTAAAGGGTCCCTATAGACCTCAACCTTCCCCTAATGATGGCCATGTGGTCACTATAGTACATCTTATGGACATGTGGCCATGGGGTTCACTAGGGAGTGAAGGCTATGACCGTGTGGCTGTAGGATCTCCTCTAGCCATGGGGTCACCTCAAGCCATGTAGTTAGTATGGTCATGTGGCCCTGGGGTTCACTATAAAGTCCTATGGCCATGTGGCAATGGGGTTCACTAGTGAGTGAGGCCTATGACCATGCATTAGGGAAAAAGGGAGCTCATTTTGGGGCCCTGTAAGAAATTCACTATTTTTCGATTTATTTCTCTCCTAAAAGATCTCAAAAATAATAAAATATGGAAACGTGGCTCAGAACTGTCAGTAAGGACCACTGAACTGTCAGTTCAGAAAAGAATAAGATAATCTTTTGTCTAACTAACACGATTTTGCATTAAATATCTCCTTAATTTTTTTTTGTTTCTCGAAGATTTCGCATCTCTTTTGACGACGTGTGTAGGCCTCTCATAAAGAATCCATCATTGAACTTAATGATTGTATGGATACCGCCACACTTCCACAATTCATGTTACAAAAAGACCATGAGATTGACAAGCCAACTTTGCAACCTCAGAAGCACAAAAAATGGCCGATACTAGTGAGTTACAATCTCAGAAGAAGCGATTATACCATCTTCACATCGACTTAGAAGAACAATATGCTCCAGCACAAAAAAGACGAAAGGATACGGTGCTGAATGCTCAACAACGGGAAAATATGAGAAGAGAAGGGCTCCAACATATTGACTTATGGTGTGATGGAAGTATATATCCAAAATGTCTAGTAAAAAACTCTACACCTCCATTTGTCAATCCAACCACACTACTGAGGTTTGCGGGCGATGGACAAAATGGACTTCTTGGTTATATTTCAGCACAGTCTGCATTTGCAGAAACATATAAAACAATGTACCTACAAGAAAAGGGAGCCAGGATTCAAGAGATAGCTATTCGTGCAAAATTGGAGTAGCAGTTGTTGCAGAATGAAATTGAGGAGCATTCAAAGAGTAAAAAAGAATTGACAAGATCAAGAAGGAAGAGAACCGTGCTTGGAGACAGACAACGAAGCAGGAAGATTAAAAACATTGCAAATTTGAAGGCTGGGACTGGTGGATGCAAGCGAATAATTCAAGAAGCAAGGTTAGTTTGTAATTTTTTATTTTTTATACTCAAAAACGCTCTCAAATGACTATATCTATTTTGTCCATTAACGCAAAACAGGATTGGAAGTGTTGAATAATATAGGCATATTGTGTTGTTACTATAGGAAACTATTGGAGCCTACAAAAGAAAATATGGATCCCAATCTTCTTCCAGTTAAACAAATGAAAGGATTGCTTTCTTGTGGTGTAGCAAAAGGTTTGATTGAAGAAAAAAAATACAAAACAATCAAACGCAATGTTGTAGAGGACTTTATATCCAATAATCAAGTTGATGGTACTACAATCCAAGAGGCTCTTGATGTTAGTGGAGTTAGCAAGAAGGGATATAGTTCGATTTTCCATGCGATATCCTCAACTTTGAGAGATCAAAGGATTATTAAACGAGTTTTACTGCCAAATCCAGCAACAGTGTGGAAGATAAGAGGTCATTTGAATGAAAGTATAGATGAGTTTATTGGACCATATATCCATATTGAAGAAATATTTCATGGTGCTAAAGGAACCACTGTGTATGACCCTTGGAACAATATATTTGTAGATCTACAACAACTTCAAAGAAGAATGGTCGAGTTTTATGGAATAACATTTGAAGAGTGCAAAGGCATTTTGAAATTTGTTATCAAACTGGATGAGTGTGAGGTTGTAAAGAAAAAGAAAATGGAAAGGATTACTATCACATTGTTGAATGGAGCACTTGATACATCATTGAATGAAGCGAGTTCGAAGTATTTTAGTGTGCAGTCGGAGAAACACATATGGTGGTTGGGCTTCCAAGTATGATCATTTTTTATTTCGTACTTGATTTTAGTCAATGTTTTCAAATCTTTTATAGTAAGACTTTTGTTTTGTATAATCACAGGTAAAGACAGAAGACCATGAAACACTAGATTGGGTGTTTCACCACACGGAAATACCAAGAATAATTAAAAGACAAGTGCAAGGAGAGAATCTCCATGTTGCAGGAAAAGGTGATTTTCAAGTAGAGTGGCACATGGCGGGGGATCTTAAAACACTTAAGTGCATGTATAACGTTAGTAAAGGAGGTAACTCAAAGTCTCCTTGTCTTTACTGCAAAGAATCAGCTCAAGTAATGGATTCCAAATGGTGGAAGAGAGCACCTAATAGAGATAAAGTTGACCCTGACTTCAAGGCCATTCTTGACATTCCACTATGTAATGTTCACATATACACATTGCATGCTCTATGTCGAATTATTGAGAAATTGGTATTTTGGTATATTGGATTTGCTTGAAAACTCCGTCCCGAAAGAAATAGAAAGGATGCTCTTCATGCATTGGAAAAAGTGTTATCCGATATAGGTCTGCATGGAGGTGATGTTCATATCACAAAGGATTTTAAAAAGTCTACCAATGGCAAGGAGACACCAATCAAGCCCTCTATTGGTGGTGTTAAGGCAAGAAGATTCTTGTCTCGACCCAAACACAGTAGTAAGCAAGTAAGGCAAGGTAGAACAGTTTCAAGGATTAGTTATGGATTGTGGAAGCAAGTCCATAATGCCGTGAAAGATCATGAGGCAGATGGGGAAGCACGAAATGTGAAGGCAGAGGTGTGGAGGTCTCTTGATCAACTCTTCATGTTCTGTGACAATGTAACATGGACAAAGAGTGATTACAAGAACTTTGAAGAGGCAATTAAACATTTTGGGAAGTCAATGAAAGACGCGTGGACAGCCTGCAATATAACTCACTACATGGTAAAGTGATGTCTTCTTCTTTTACTTAAGTGTGATCCTCTTTTCTTTTATAACTTACTATGCATTCTTATGTCTTTGTGAAAACAGCATATCATCTACAACCACCTTCCCTATTTTGTCAAAAAGTATGGATGCCCAGCAATTTGGTCTACCCAAGGCATGGAGAAGTCTCACTACATGGCACGTAATGCATTTTTCAGACACACACAACACTATGGAGGGAGTCAAAAGGCAAATAGTCTGAAGGAAGTCTTCCAATGGTTTTACCGAGGCATTCTACAAAGGCTGCATGCTAAAAGAAAAGTTGCTAGTTCCAAAGTCAAGCTTGCTTTTATTCTAGCCCAAAAGCAAAGATGAAGACAAACTTTGGACAATTCAATGGCAGCAGAGAGACATAGATAATGGAGGGATTCGAAGATATTTAGAAACCATAAATGGACAAGTAAACATGAATAGCAGTTTGTAACTTATTGGTGTTATGTCCACATGTTTTCAAACTCAATCAATAGATTTTTATTCTGTGGAACAAGTGACTCTTGGTGTTATGCCTATATGTTGTGAGACTCCATCAAAAGTATTTCTTTTGTGAAACATGTGATCTATATTAACAAGCATCAATACATCCATATATTAACACACAAAAAATTCAATCAATACTACTTAATTATGCTAGACACACTATTGATTCTTACCAATAAAGTACTGAGTGTCAAACGCTTTTAGAAGCTACTGAGTGTGGGAAGAGTACTGAAGTGTCGTACGGTGATGGGACAAATGCAAAAGGGTACTGATCGTCCATACGGACAAGGAACTAATGAGGATCAAAGACTTTGTACAAATCAGTTCAACTTCAACATAATGTTTGTGCTATATTTGATGACTAAATCCTATTACTCCCAAGGCCTGCGAGTCGGAACTCTCTTTTTGAACTTGATTGGACTCTTTTTCTTCCTTATTGCCTTGATGTCGACTTTCTGTTTATCAATGCTTGCCTCTGTTGCTTGTCTGAGAGGGGTATCCTTGTCTTCAGCTATCTCCACGTGTTCTTCTTCTTGGATTGTGTGGCCTGATGCAATCATGGGTGGCTCTCGAAACCTTATGAGCTTGTGTTTTCCATAGCCCTCTAGACATTTGGGCTCCTTAACACCACATGCTAATGCATAAGAAGTGTAAGACAAAAAGTAAGAGGCCCTAGAGGCCTGCTTATTCACATAATCCCCAAATATATCTATGGCGGACAACCTCTCTATTAAAATGATCTTTTCCTTTTGCCATGGAAGATCATGTCCACCTAAAACCCTAGACAAACCTTTAAAGAAGTAAACAATGGCTTCTCCATTGTTGCTCAACTGCCTATGGTAAATCAAGATCTTAGCACTGCCTAGATCATGAATATAATGAGCTAGGCTTGACATTTTGCCAAACCCAGCCGGCCTGCTTCCACTTGTTCTCTGGAGGAATGTGTCATCCTCAATTTGGAGCTGCCATGTATCAAAAGATTGGAGTGAGACAATAATACATAACTACAAAACATTTAAACACAAGATAAAGTATTTGATTTGAAGTAATAATATCATACCTTCTCATTTTCATCAGCAACAAGAAGTTCATCTTTCCAAAGATTTATTCCTCTCCCCTCCAGTCCAGCCTCTTCTTTAAGCTTTTCCTTATGAAGTGCTGAGAGATTCATAGCTTCCTGGGTGAGCTGGAAGGCAGCTTCATCTGGCTCTTGGAAATTTTCACTCTTTGAAACAAATATTAAGGGCCTCTACAGGATCAAAATTTGTTTCCAAAGCTAGTAGTGAATGGTCATCCTCTATGCCAACCTCCTTGTCAAGCCTTGAAGCCTGGGCAATAAGGGAAATGGCATAGTCCTCCCTCAAATTGAACATACACTCTATATCATGGAGGAAAACATAATCTATACCACCAATCAAGACACCTGGAAGCATGGGCACTGCATAGTTGCTGCTCTGAACATCAAAATCTTCAACTGGCTGTGCTGCCCTAAGAGTTTCAGTCCTCAGTTGAACAAGGTCAAGAGCAGCCACTTGCAGCCCCTCATCCTCGAGGTTGATATCTTCTTCCTGCTCTTCCATATCCGTTGCCACAGGAATATCCTCTTTTACCTCCGCTACAGATATATCTTCTTCTTCAGCCTCCTACCCTTGCTCTTCTAGAGATTGCTGTTGGAAGACAATGTACATAAGGAATGCCATGTTTTCCTCAAGCACTCTACACTTTCTGGTGTGCAAGTTACAGCTGAATTTATATTCCTCAGGCAGGCTGTCAAACCTTCTATTCACATGGTACCTCAGCCTGTCAATGGAGACAATATGATTTAAATGCACAAAAATCTTTTCACCTTCCACAATCCTTCCTGCCTCTGTCAGTTTGTTTGAAGGTATCCCAATGGTCTGAAAGAAAATCTCTCTGATGCTCCAAAACAGACCTCATAGTGAACTCCCTGTTGAAAATATTGTGGTATATGTGGAAGTTCCTCTGAGCCTTGCACTTGTGAAGAAAGTCAAATAGGAGCAAATCTGGAGATTTGTCCTCTTCTGGTTCCCTTTGTTTTGAAAGGGAAGACTCACCTTTCTGCTCTAGTCTCTTACTTTTGCCTGAACAAAAATTTATATAACATGAATTCTATATGCTGACATATGCAATCAGATAATGTATAGGATATCACCAAACAACTCTCTTCATGAGCACACATGAATCACCTGGTGATTGCTGTGGTCTGAGTATAGCAGCAGAAAAGTCCAGCTTCCTCTTGAAAGGAGGGGCCTGAGAATCAACTGTTCCAAAGCAAAAACTTTTCTCATCATCAAGAAAGAAATCCCCAGGGACATAGAAAGCAAAACAATGAGGAAACAGTGAAAACCAAAAGGGACACAAGAATTTGCAACAAAACGCGATGCAGAACCATTTGAAAAATGTCAAGTGCTCTCCTCGCATTTTGTTGCAAATTCTAAATTTCTATTGACATCCATCTCCAATCAAATGCTAGGGACATCTCACAATGTTCAGAACAGTAAATGGTACTAGGAGGAATTCCCCATGGCAAAAGAGAGCAAAACAAAGAGGAAGAAATAAAAACTGAAACTAATATCAGAATTTGTAGGAAAACGCGATTTGGAGCATTTGGAAAATGTAAAGCACTCTCCTTGCATTTTGTTGCAAAATTTTAAGTCCTATTCATATCCATCTCTAATCAAATCCTAGGGTGATCTACCAGATTCCTAGGCACTGAGATTCAAGAATTCCATAGATAGAAGAAATATATATCATAAAACATTGGAAAGGGTATAGATCTCTGACCTTTCTTTTCCTCTTCCATACTGTTGGAGTTGCCCTGGTGATTCTCTTGCTCTCTTCCAAACTTGGGCTGCAGCACTGGTAACCTGGAGATCTGGCAGTGGTAGTAGTCTTCAGACAGGTTGCAGAGTGGGATGGAGTGTGTTGGGTAGGAAGTGATCAGAGTGGGAAAGAAAAGGATGATGGGAGGGTGCTGGCAGGGATGGAAGATGGAGAGGGAAAAGTGTTAATGGATCTAATTATGAAATCATGATTGGCACAATTTCCAAGGCAAAAAGTGACTTTCACACGTGTCAAATTTCAAATTTCAAAAGATCTAGGTGGGACCCACACGTGTTAAAAAATGACTATATTTCACACGTGTGGTATTTAATAGCTCCTTTATTTGTATTTTGCAATAACCTACTCTCCTAACTCAGTTCTCTTGCATCTCTATCTCCCTACTCTACACCATCAGCATCCAGACCAACAGAGCAGAGGTTCATCCCCAGCACAGGATACTCATCATCAGCACAGCAACCTGCAGATAGCTTCCATGTCAGTAAGACAATCTATTTCCTTCTCTTCTTGTTTAATAGTATATTAGGGTAAGGTACTGATTGATGTGATGTAGGTTAGATATTATGATAAATATTATATGCATTTCTTAGATTTTTTCCACTACATGTAGAAGCAGGAAGACTTTTTATTTGGGCTTGTTGAGTGAGAGCTTGATCACTTCTTGCTGTCTATAGGCTCAATCCATGTTGCACCAAGCTGTATACACACTGAAATGACTAAAGGCATGTTCAAGTATGCTGCCTCAAGAATTTGCAGTAAAACGCGAGGAGAGGGCTTTAGAAATCTCAAACAGCCCAAATCGCATTTTGTTGCAAATTTGAAAATGCTTCTTCATCCACCCCTTTCATTGTGATTTTGTAACTTTCTAGGCTATTCAAGGCTGCATACTTCTTGCATAAACTCAATACATATTGTTTATAGTTGAAAAGATAGAGAATTCACTGTAGGAATGCAATAGCATGTTGTTTCAAGTATTTGCAGAAAAACGCGATGATGAGCTGTTAGAAGTTTCAAATTATCATAATCGCATTTTGTTACAAATTGTTCAATTTTGCTTTATCCAATTTGTCATTACCTTCTTTTATCATTCCATGTTCTCCATGGTTGTAATCTTTTTCCATTGCTTTGTATGCACCTTTTCAGAGTGATGGCAAGAACCAAGGCAACTACAAGGAGGTCTGGCAAGGGGCCAGGGCTTGCAGCAGCAGCAACTGGGGCTGATATCAAGGAATCTACCAAAGGGAAGAGTTGCACATGGCAGGAAGGGGAAGCTAATGAGCATGCTGCAGCAAAAGTCCAAGAGGTTAAAACATTCTGCAGGTGTGCTAAAGGAGATCAGGAAACAACAAAAAGCTATAGGCTTTGCAATCCCCAAGGCACCTTTTCAGAGGCTAGTGAGAGAAATTTGTGATAGCTGGCACCTTGGTTTCAGGTGGAACAGGACTGCCATTCTTTCCTTACAGGAAATGTTAGAGGATTACTTGGAGAAGTACTTTGAAGATGCAATGCTTGTAGCAGCCCATGCTCACAGGGTAACTCTGATGGCCAAGGACTTCAACACATTGTCCAGAGTGAGATGGAGGTATGACAAGCTGGTCCATCCTGTGGAATGGCAGGACATAAAAATGAGAGACATATTATTAATTCCACCTACAAGGAAATTGAAGGCAGACAAGGTGAAGGTTGTTGAAGTGACCCACACAAAGAGCACCAGAGGGAAAGCTGCTTATGAGGAGTCACTGAAGCAGCAAATAGAAGAATCCAAATCTGCTATAGATGTGGAGACTGTACAGATGGAGCTACAGATACAGAGAAGGTTGCAGGTGCTGGGCCCTAACATAGTTGTCCATATTGAAGATGATTTTTCAGAGAATAATTTTGACTTGACAAAAGCATGCTTGGCAGCATTGGCTCATAAGAATGAGTATTGCTCAAATACTATCATTCTTGCAATGCTCTAGTAAGTGTCTTTTATTTTACATTTGTTTGCAAAACAATCCTTATTGTACCTCCTCCCTTACACCTTACCTTAATTATTGTTTTGTCCAATGTAGCATGATGAGAAGCTGGCTGAACCATGCTATACAGCATACAGTTCATATTATTGATCCTGCAATTTCCTTCAAGTTAAGAGATCCAAAGAAAACTCCTATGGATATTTCCAATTGGTTCAGACACTGTGATTTTGATCATGTTGATATTTTGCTACTTCCATACCATAACAAGTATGTGGGTGCTTCTTTTGGGATTTTTCTTCAAGATTGAGTACTCTTGTAGCCTTTGATTTCTTAATGCTTTTTTCCTTATGCAGTGACCACTGGAGCTTTGCTTCTATTGACATCCAGCAGAAGCAATGCTTTTTATTCAACTCTCTTAGAAACACACACAGAGAGGTGAAATTGTAAGTGGTTTGTGTGCTATTTTAACTTTAAACTTCATTATTTGGATTTAATGCACACTAACTGAATTATATGTATTGCAGTTGTATTAGAAGACTTCTAGATGCATTGGATCACTGTCCTCCTAATGTCAATCTTTTGGATTCAATAGAGCTAATAGATTTAGAGGTAGAAAGTTGTTCCCTCTACTGATGTCTATTTCATGCTATGCCTTTGAACTTATTGAATAATTTTATTTTGTTCAGATATTAACAGTTTCTAACATATCTTTCCAACTATCCAGACACCACAACAAGATGATTCAAGTAGCTATGGCTGGAGAGTGCTGATTAGTGCCAAATATATACTTTCAAGCTATTTTGAGATAGGACAGCCAGAGCTTGTAAGAAAAAATAATTTTCATTTAGCTTCAAAAAATTTGATATTGGTACAAAGTGTTCTAAATCATCATATCTCATTGCAGATGAGAGAAGATAGCTTCATCTCGAACTATGTGTATAGTTTCAGAGCTGATATAATTTGGAAGTTTTTGAAGTATGCCTCCCCCAAACCTATTGTACCAGCTACTGTCGAGTTAGGTGAGAGCTCTAAAGTCCAAGAAGGTGTCATACACCTTGATGACACAGATGATGCAGATGTGGTGCCACAGGAACAAGGACCTAGTGCTGATGAGGAGAAGCCACAAGAACAAGGACCTGCTGCTGCTGATGTTATTGAGGAGATGATGGAGCAGCAGCAAACAGATGCTCCACGGGCAGTAGAGGAGACAATGGAGCAGCACCAAGAGACTGGACACAACAGGATGGAGCAGCAGAAAATAGATTCTACAAATAAAGATGATACGGTGAGCTTGGACCATGTAGAGCAGCCTCTAGATCAGCCTCTAGATAAATAGAAAATTGTTGTCAAGAATATGTTCTACATATATAATTAAACACTTCTGTACAGAATTTTACATTATTGAATATAATACCTTTGTTTATGGAGTCTGTGTTATCTCAATTTTCAAATTTTCAATGTCTTTGCTTTTTATTGAACTCTCTCTTCTTTTGAGCACCTGCAAAAAAGCAATATGAAACAATAGGGTAAAGTAAACTAATAGCAGTGCTTAATGAGACTACGATAAGTCACATGGTATACCTTCTTATTGTTGTAGATAAATAAAAAGTCCTTTGAAATAGAACCTTCTGTCTCAAATAGAATGTCATTGCGCAATTGAGCTAGGGAGCAACATTGTCTTAATGTGATATTGACTAGCACATCACCATTCTCAACAACATCAATATCAAGAAGTTTATTTTCTGCACCAAAAGAATCTTCATCTTGATCCATTGGGACTAGTTTTGTACCTAGCATTCGACTGCGCTTATAATAAAAAGAAAAAATGAAATTTTGTGATGCAACCATGTACTTCAGTTGCATAGAAGGTTGGACAACCTCACAAAACACTGAACTACATGTCTTCTTATCCCAACCTTTATCCAAAAATTGTGGCATGCATGCCAGACTTGTTGCTTTAACTGTGAACATTGTTTTTGAAACCTTCACTCGAAAGGTATTAAACAAGTCTACAAAAACTGTGAGAGGCATGCATAAAGAAATTTTTATTATCCTTGTGGCAATATTGGGCCTCAGAGCTTTCTGTACTTCTTTGAAAAGCTTGGCCCTATATGCCTCTGTAACACTAAAATGTGGGAGAGGCCAATCCACTGAATTCCATGCCGGAAGGTCTTGTTTTCTTAACACACCATGTGTGTTTGCATTGTCCAGCAACTGATAAAAATGATCAGTAAAAAATATACCGAATTGAGCTAGCTCTGTTGCACATCGACCTTGGTATTGTTGTTCTCCTATCGATCCATGCAAAACATCTATAAATCCCAGAATACAATCGATGTTTTTCCATGTCTCATACGATGAAGGGTATAAATCTGAAATAAAATAACACAAGAATGTCAATAAGCAAAGAAAGAAAGCTTTGTCTTAAAAATCCATACACCTCATAAAGAACAAAACCACAATAGAAAAATATACAATTAGGCCTGTGTTGCGAAAGATCATTTGGATAGTCTCGCAAGACAAGTTCTTTATGCATGTACACATGCTGAATCAAAACTTCTTTCACCGATATCTTCCCTCTGGTGATTTTAAAATCTCGTACTCTTCCCTTCCATGATGCCAAGAAAATGTTTTTTGTCTGGGGTCTCTTTCTTTTACTAGGTTGCATGAGCACCCATGCTCCTTTCGAAACAGTAAACCTTTCCCAAGTTCCTTCCGTTTTGACTGTACTTGAATTCTCTACCGAAGAAATAGAAGAAGCAGGTCGACGGGGTAAGGATGTGTGGTATAATTCTGCCTTCATAGCATTATCATCCACAAAGCGTCTTCCACAAGAACGACCATAGTTTTTATTCACCATGGAGACCTTGTGAATCTGTAACCACAGCAAAGTAATGTAAACAAGATAACAAAGTGAAGTTTCAAGAAAGAGAAAGTGGGCAGACAGATAGTTGACAAGAAACATCTTACTCTAAGCCAAACAGGATCAAGGGAGCAGTTTTGGAAAAGAAGAGGCTGCTGCACAATGAGGTAGTGGTGTAGAATGGTAGACCTTTCGAAGGAAAGGCAGCACAACATTTCAAAGTTCAAAGGAAGGTGGAAGCGGGAAGGCCCTTGTCAGAGAAAATGTCAGACTAGATTCTATCTTCATGTCCAAAGATCTTGTGAGAATAAAAAACCAATCTCCACATTAATGTAGCACGCTTGTACCTACATAAAATATTGTTTCTTTTATCTATTTTCTCTTATTTTTGTGAATTTCCAACGTTACGTTGGCCTTCTGTTCATTGGTTGAGAGCTTATTTTTCCAAACCGTAAAAGGCCCCAAAATGAGCTCCCTTTTTCCCTAATGTGGCTATAGGTCCAGTCATGCCGTGGATTCTAGGTGGGTGAGGCCTAAGACCATGCGGCCATGGGGTCATCTCAAGCCATGTAGTAGTGAGAAATTTCATATGGTCATTGCTCATGGGGTCTTTTTAAGCAATGGAGTCTTGGGTGGGGCCTATGACCGTTTGGCCATAGGGTCTTCTCTTGGTGTCATCGTTGAGTGAGGCCTATGACTATGTGGCCACCACCACGGGGTCTCTTCAAGCAATGAAGTCATGGGGTAACTAATGAGTGTGGCCTAGGCATGGGGTCTTCTTCATCCATGTGGCCTCTAGGGTCTCTAGCAAAGTTGCTCGTGGTGGCCAAATCATCACTCTCTTCTTTTTTAATGTGTTGGGTTCTCTCCTAGGCTTACCATTTACTTTTCAACTGCAGGGATGGACTTCAGAACGAGGGATATAGTAAACATGTATACTGATGGGGGTAGACTGGCTACTGTCGGTAGTGTGTGTGTGTGTGTGTGTGTGTGTGATGAATCCATGTGGCTTGTGTTCTAGTGTGCTAATTAGGGAAGACAATGTATTAGTTGTGTGATTGAGGTGTGTTTGGAAAACAATTCAATCTTAGTTTTTCCAACAATGGATGCTACGAGGATCTGGGAAGAACAATATATGCATGTTAAACAAAAGGGTGAGACTCATATGTCAAGAGAAAATGTGATAGGTGTAACACATGTTGCAGTATTCAATGGGTTTAACGATCAAGAGGCTTGGAAGGACAAAAGAGTTCAATTATGGGATGAGGGCAAGTCAAAGAAGTTGGGAGAGGGAGTTATCATGTATGTGTATCCACATGATTCAGTAAACTTTGATGTATTGGGTGAGAATAGCATAGGAGTTGGTGTTGAGACA
Organism: Cibotium barometz; assembly: GCF_041138505.1. Classification (NCBI taxonomy): domain Eukaryota; kingdom Viridiplantae; phylum Streptophyta; class Polypodiopsida; order Cyatheales; family Cibotiaceae; genus Cibotium; species Cibotium barometz. The sequence continues at coordinate 12,625,145 of NC_141079.1, forward strand.
GTGATAGGTGGTGATGATAGTCACACCCCCATGGATGGAGCATGGATGATATCGGTAGCATTAGTCTTGTCAAGCAGCCAATCAAACAAGTCAATATGATAGATGGGCGGACTTTGTTATAATATAAGGACTTGCATAATTTAAATGGCATTGATGAGATACGATTCATGACAATGCGAGAAAGATAGTGTTTAATTTTACGTAAGGTTCAACTCGCGTTGTGATGAATCCAGAGATTTTTGGGCCTGTTCTTCAAGCAATGGTATTCTGATGCTGATTCCAATTGTTGTGCAGCTATATTATTTCAATTTTGGCTCGGGAGGTTCAGGAGCAGGTGTACCAAATTGATTCGTTGATCTCTACGTTGCTGATCAGCGATTCAAATTCTTATGTTGACATCTGCCCCTGGTTCCGGGATGCTCAAGTGGACACCGCCTGAGTCTTCTTTTTTGCATACTTCGAAGAGTGAGTATTTTTTTTGGAAGATGGTGTATCCATGACATGTGATATTTTATTACTCCCGCCACATATCGAAATAAACTAAGATATCCCTACTCATGCAGTTCCCACTGGAGCCTGGTACTCGACGTGCAAACAGCAAGGGTGTACCTCGCAAATTCAGTGGTGTGGCGGGCATCCATGCCAACGTCGAGCTACAACAAAAGTAATCTCAGACTTAGTTTGTGGATCTATGTAACGAATTCGTTAGTTTGAGTGTGGTGAAAATACTTTTATATTGCTGAAGGTCTGACAAACAAAGCTAATAAACATTATTTTATAATATGAGGGGCAGATAGTGTTGAAATTTGAGCATAATGATAAGCTATGGTGGACCAAAACACTAGAATGAACATCATTAACAAAAGTGATTAGAAAATGATTAAGATGTAATTAGTGAATAATTAGCAAATAGATTAATGTAGGCATGGATACTCAAAAACCAGCAAATTCTCATTAGGGCTATGCCTCAATTTATAGAGTTTACATCAAGCATCAAATCCCATTGATTTCTCCATGATTCACTCCCAGAATATCTCCACCTCTTGCCTGATTCTCTCCACCTCTTCTCTTTTCCGTGAATATCTCCCAGAATAACTCCACACTCCTAAATTCTCTCATGCTACCCTTTATTCTCTCCCAGTAGATTCTTCTCACCTTTTCACAGGTTCTTTCACAATTACATCTTCTCTTTTACAGCCTCTATCCAAGAGCTTGTTCCTACACACACCCTGTTCACTTGTATATTTCAACACCTCCCCTCAAGTGAATAATCCTAGCACACCTGGACCCTGTATCAAGTTTCCCTCTTACTTGATAGCCCGCGATCAGTGCCTCAAGTCCCTAAACTCCATAGTCCTTGACACACTCTCTCTCTATGTGTCCAAGGCTACTATAAGTGCCCGCGACCTTGACTAAAGTACTCACACATACATCTACCACATGGCCTACATCATCGGTGGCTCAGAGGTGGTTTTACTTTATTGGGGCAGGTTACATTGGGTTGTGGGGTCTCTCTCTCTCTCTCTCTCAGAAAAGATAATCCGACTCCACTTCCTTTGGAGCCTCCATGAAGTTTGCCGATGTCGTTCCTTCTTCATATAGCAGTCTCTCGCCATGTGTCCTGGCTTTCCGCATTTGTGGCAAGTGAAGGTCTTCCCTCCTACTCTGCCTCTTCCTCGTCCTCGTCCTCGAGAGAATCCTCCTCGGGTGAAGAATGCTTTTTCCTCTCCTGCTGTTGAGTCGAGCCCTTTCTTCTCTTTGCCTCTGCTCTCTTGCTCTAGTAGAGCTACTTCTATCTCGTGTATCTTCAATTCAGGTACATTCTTTAGTGTTGCTACAATGTTTTCATAATCTCCTTTGTCCACACTCTTCAGAAGTACAGCTAATGCTTCATCATCTTCTACCTTTTTACCAATAGCTGCCAGCTGTTGCTTAATGCTTTTATATTTGTTCAAGTGTGTGATTAAAGGTTCACTTTCCTTCATGTCCAATTTCTAGAATTGCATTAACAGATTTATCTTTGAATTTTTTGCTTGTGTACCAAATAATTTATTGAGTTCATCCCATGCATCTTTTGCCCAATGTATCCCTGTGATGTGATGAATGATTTCATCATTTAAACTGAGTGCAATAAGTCCCAATGCTTTTTCATTCCTACTCTTCCACTCATTTTCTCCTCTCTCTGGGCATTCATCTCTCCCTTCAACTAATCCCCACAGATTTTTCCTCATCAGCAAATACATGGTTTTTGTCTGCCATGTATAAAACTGTTTCCCATTAAATTTGGCTATTTCCTGTGCTGAACTCATGGTGATGTGAAGGGGGTCTTACCTCTTGATCCAATTTCAAGATTCAAGGGTAGTGTCTACCCTTTTACAACTCAATATGGTGTTTAATAGATGATTACAACAATTTTATCAGCATAAAATCACCAGAAATTACACTAAATTAAGGGTAACCAATTTGTACGGGATGGTTGGAGTATCAAACAAACTCCGATTTGCAATCTGAAGCTTTAGGGATCTGTATCAGATACCTAATGGTTAATTTGAACCCTCAATTTTACCAAAGTACAGTGATTAACACTGATTAGCAAATTAATGCTCTGGTTTTTGTGTAGAAAACAGAGTATGCGGGGAGTCCAGATCTGGTGCCTTCCACTTCAAATGAGCTCAAATGCTTTCAAAGGCATCAATAGCAATGAGTCTAGTAGAGGATTAAGCCAAGAAACACAAGATTTGACCAAATAATGAAAGCTTAATCTCTGTTTTACCAAAGTCACCTGCAGATTTGATGAAGAGCTTGGATCTCACTGTAGACTTGATGAAACTCAATTCTGTCTTCACCAGTTTGTAGAGCATGCTTGATTACCCCTTGGGCTAAGAGGAATTAGAAGGATTTGACTTGATGAGCACAAGATCTGCAAATCACTCAGAAAAACAGGCGCCAGCGAATTTCGTGATTTCTCCTTCGTTTCTTCGCGGTTTGCTGCGCCGTTTGCATGGGCTTGTAGCCAAGTGTGTTAGCTATCTTGTGTTAGAAGCTTATGCCCTAATTTTATGTGTGCAAGGTGCTAGAGATCCTCCACTGGCTGGGGGTGAAGGGGAAAGTGAAAAACTCACTAAAATTTTGATTTTTTTGCTAATTATCTACTAATCCTAATTAATTAACTAATGGGCTCATAAACCTAATTGATTCTAGGCATGGCTCTGATACCATGTTGAAATTTGAGCATAATGATGAGCTATGGTGGATCAAACACTAGAATCAACATCATTAACAAAAGTGATTAGTAAATGATTAAGATGTAATTAGTGAATAATTAGCAAATAGATTAATGTAGGCATGGATACTCAAAAACCAAAAAATTCTCATTAGGACTATGCCTCAATTTATAGAGTTTACATCAAGCATCAAATCCCATTGATTTCTCCATGATTCACTCCCAGAATATCTCCACCTCTTGCCTGATTCTCTCCACCTCTTCTCTTTTCCGTGAATATCTCCCAAAATAACTCCGCACTCCTAAATTCTCTCATGCTACCCTTTATTCTCTCCCAGTAGATTCTTCTCACCTTTTCACAGGTTCTTTCACAATTACATCTTCTCTTTTACAGCCTCTATCCAAGAGCTTGTTCCCACACACACCCTATTCACTTGTATATTTCAACAGATAGCAGGCGTGATAGAAGAATTTAAAATTATCATAGGACTGACACGCAGGTTTTGTTAATATTTTTTGAAGATTTGGAGTATCTCCACGTTTTGGGTGGGTTTGTACAGAGGACCCACCACCAATGAAGCCCATTGGGAGGATTTCCTGCCCCCACTGAACCCATGTGGTTATTATTATATAGAAGTCTGAAACAGCCCCCTTTTGAGTCCAAATTTTTCCTAATGCAAATCACATCACTTGGATCTCACCTCTTTTGTGTCAAATGGCGCTAATTTATCCAATTTTCTAAAGAAGTTCTGTGGTCTCAATGCGACATTCGTCTACTCCCTCTACATTGATCATCCCCCCACAACCCGTAGCATTTTTAACAGGGATCGAGCTGCCTTGGAAGCAGTTTGGGACTTTCATATGGATATGTGCACCCTAAATGAATCTTTCCTCGTGGAGATGGTCCCCAAAGTCTCCAAGGTGGTTTACCCTTTTCTCCCTCTTAGTAGATAGGTAGAGGTCGAGTGTGCAAAGAGTCAACCATCAGTTATGGTCTTATCAACAAGAGCTTCTTGGCCCCCATATAGGTAGAAACTTGGATTTTTCTAGCTAATATGTTAGCCTCAACCTTAGAAGAATAAATGATGAATGCCTTGAAAGGGGTCCAATATATAGACAGAGGAGAGTGACGTAAGGATCCATTCTCTATGTCTTTTCTTGATCTTGCTAAATGCTCATCACATATGGGCATCTACGGATGTACAAAGGGATCTATGGCCTTCACCAAGGCAAATGCTGATTACTACTCTGAGAGCATCTAGAACACCTATAGACTCTATCTCAAATGTGCGTCTTGACCAGCCTCGGTTCGATTAAAATGGTGAGCTTCTGGATACAGTGGATGAGGGACCAAGGAAGCGGCCTATGAGTGAAGCGCTAGGTCACCTACGAAGGATCCTAGAGGGTGCTGACCATACGGTGCTCGAGCTCTGGGGGGTCGTCGTGTCGACGATACCCACACGTGCGTCGTGGAAGATATTGGAACAAGGAGTAAGAGTTGTTTTCTGAATTCAAGCATGGATATGGTTGATTGACCTTGCTGGTCCTCAACGGATGACTCCATGGCTCTTTAATATGGATTCGTTGGTTGATCTTGTTGATTCTCAACGAAGTTTCCATTTTGATATGTGAATATATTGCCGGTTACTATGAGCTAGAAACTATTGGCCCCTGAGTGGTCAGGTGGTGAGCGTTCTGGTTGCCAATGATGCCATAGATACACTGATGAAGGAATGATTGGAAATAAGGATTTAACCAGAGATTTTGAGGATTATGATCAGTGACACCATGGTTTCATTAAATGATTGTTTTTAAAGATAGCTGATTCTGTGAAAAAGGCAATTTCATATTGGGTGTGTAAGTGGTGTGACTAGTTTAAGTTTGCATGAATATCCAGCTAGGGGGCCTGGGAACTATTTTCCCTGGTACGCGGGACAAAACCTAACCAAATTCCTAATTGGATCCCATCACTACAGTGGTTAGGCGGTTGGCTAACCCATGGGATTGGATGGGGTTAGTAGGCTGGACTGATGGATCCCTAAATTGAGACGTAATTCTGTTATGGTACGATAGATGAAGTAAATCCCAGACAAAAATTGTTCTATGGAAAAGAATCACCGGTGGCTGTGCCTCTCAATGAGAAAAAATGCGTTGGTCTCTATGATCCAAGTGCAATCTTTTCCCTGATCTGACTAGTATGGGACTTACGGGTTTAGTCAGATCAGTTCTGTTAGATAAGGCTTTTGACTACGTTAGAGAAAAGTTATCCTGGAGGAATCGCCCGTGCTTTCTGGGCAAAGGAAGTTTTTTCGGATTCGATTTTGGAAGAGCCGATGGATTAGTCTCTTGTACAGATATCCGTGGGGCGAGGCCCCGAGTGTGGGACCCTGCCCCACACAAGAAGTGCTACTTTCGCTGCTAGCACCCCTAAATTCGTTGCGCGATGGGGACATGGATCTCACAGCTGGTATCAGAGCAAATTGGCTAAAGTGGATCAACCGAGAAGCCAAAAATGTCATAAATTTATGAAGTAGCAGTAAGAGGTTGGAATTGTGTGATGAAACTCATACAAATTAATATTCAGAATTAAATTCTTAATTTGATAATTGGGTCTTCAGATGGAAGTACTGCAATTGTATGTAATCCCTGACTTGCTTGAGGCCTAGACAACATGATGGTATTTACCTTATAGTTCCAAGGACCGTGACTACCCGTATATACCGAGGGTATAACTACAGCTCTTTAGTGGCAGTATCCGTTGAATGAAGAACAACTGATGGCCGGGTTCATTCGGGGACTGAACGAACCTTTGAATATTTTGGTGAAGAACGCTAAGCCAGTTTCCGTGGCCGATGCAGTGCGATGGGGAAGGATTTCTCCAAGGCCTTTGATGTCAAGGTCCCATCAAACCCAGCACCTTCACGTTTCAAAAGGTTTTTAGTTCTAGAAGGTGATTCCAACCTTCCACCGCCTAAGAGATATCAGGGTCAAGCCTAGGATATGGGAAGTTTCAGAATGGAAGAAATGTTCTTTTCTCGAAACTCAATCCCCTTAAATTCAACTTCAGAAGTTCCACCCTTGAACAAGGGAGTGAAATGCTATAACTATCAAGGATTTGGACATCGCAGTATGGATTGTCCAACTCCTTTTGGATCAAGGTTTTCAGGGCAGCAGGGAAATCAGGGATCAAGATTCCAGACTCCAACTCCTTCCTTCCAGAGTAATCAAGTTTCTATTCGCCAAAATTAGGGAAATCCCAGAGGTAGTAGACCCTCTAACCAACCCGCAGTTTCCAAAGTAATGCAAGAACTCTGCCTGCAGAATAGGGAAAGTCAAAGAGAGTTGTTCCCAAATTGGCCGTCCACATCTAAGGCAATAACGCTGGAAGTGATTGAAGAAGAAGAAGAAGATGAAAGAGATCATACTCCACCTGCGAGATGAGGACATCTCGCGTTTTTTAAGTGGGGTAGGATGTAAGATTCCTCCCCCAGCCCCTCAAGATGTCTAGTTTCTCTCCCTATAAAAAAATCGATCCCCTTTTTAGAATAATAACAGATCTTGTTTCTATCTGTTTTGGCCTAGAGAGAGAAAATGTTCTAAAGAGAGGTAATTCAATTTCTAGATATCTTTGGATGGAAAAATATCCCTTCTTATTAAAATGATTTCCCCTGAAACAGAAATTCAAAAAGAACTTTCTAGTGTGAAATTGGAATAAATTGAAAATAGGTAAAAAGGACCTTAGCCTGAGGGTGTAGATTTTCTAAAAATTTTGGATTAAGGTTCCTATGGACCAATAAGATTAATCCAAATGTAGGGAGGAGATAAATTGAAGAATAAAAGAAAAATCCCCCAAAAAATGAGTAAATACTCACATAAGATGAAGAGTTGACTAAGGACAAGGTTTATTAGTTAAAAAAGAAGAGATATTTAGAGGAAATGATGCATTTTTGACACCTCAGTGTGGGGAATTCCCCTCATGAGGAGGCAACTATTTCACATGTGTGGATGAGTTTTAAACTCACAAATAATGAGATATTTTCATCTCTCCTCTCTCCTGTTTCAACTAGATCCAAAAAGTAAGCTAAACTGACCTAAAAATGGTCAAAAAGTGACCAAACTGATCTAGAAAATTCTAGAATCAGTCTGCTTGGTTAGAGGCTCACTTTTTCCTATAAATAGAAGCCTTTCCCCTTGTAAAAGGTTAATAGTGTTTATGCACTGTTACTCTACTCCTCCCCAGAGTCAAATACATTGAATTCACTTGATAATTCAATTGTTTTTGACTAAATCCTCTCCAAAAGAACTAGTGGCCACTCTTGTTGCAAACAAGAGTAGAACCCTCAATCCCTCAAGCCAAAGGAAAGCTTACAAACTCCATGTAAGCTTAATTCTTACTTATTGTGAATTTTAAATTTATGGTTTTCTTAAATTTTATGCTTTGAAAATGTTTGAATTATAATCTGATGCTTTGAAAATGTTTGAATTATAATCTGATGCTATGCCTTGATGGAAAGGCCACCCCCTTCTCTTCTTTACAATTCAGCCCTTTTTAATCTTAGAAAGTTTAATTAAATGATTAATTAAACTCTTTCATTGTTTACTCTCTTAATTTTTAAAAAATGGAGTAGATTAGAGATATTACAATTCAAATTGGATTAATTCGTCATAAATTGAATGTTAAAATTGAGAAATGGTCAGCAATACAAAGGAGGTTATGGCAAAATTTTCTTAAATTTTGTGGAACTAAAGTTTATCATTTATTCTAAAAGAGTAATTTCTTCCGTTTGTGCATTCTAAAAGATTTATTTTTATTTCAAAAGTGTAATTCCCATTAAAATTGAATTAATGCATAGAAAGATGCATAAAGGAATTTATTTTTATTTCAAAAGAGTTATTCTCATTAATTTTAACTTTTTGCATAGAAAGATGCATAAAGGAATTTATTTTTATTTCAAAAGAGTTATGCTCATTAATTTTGATTTTATGCATAGAAAGATGTATAAAGGAATTTATTTTTATTTCAAAATAGTTATTCCCATTAAAAATTGAATTTATGCATAGAAAGATGCATAAAGGATTCATTTTTATTCCAAAAGTGTTAATTTCATTAAAACTGATTTTATGCATAGAAAGATGCATAAAGGATTTATTTTTATTTTAAAAGTGTTATTTTTCTTAACAATTAAATTTATACATAAATAGATACATAAAAGGATTTTGTTAAAAGTGTTATTCCCACTGAAGTTGATTTTATGCATAAATAGATGCGTAAAGAATCTTTATATCAAAAATTAGAATTCTCTTAAATTCCATGTTTAAACGAATGTGAGAATAGATGTGATGAGATGTGATGAGAATCAGATAGATGTGAATGAATGGATAGATAGATGTGATATGAATAGAGGTAATGAGAATGTGATGAATGGATGGATGTGATATGAGTAGAGGTGATGAGAATGTGATGTGGATAGATGTGATGAGATGTGATGTGAATCAGATAGATGGGAATGGATGGATGTATTATGTGAATAAAAGTGATGAGAGGATAGATGTGATGAGATGTGATGTGAATTAGATAGATGGGAATGGATGGATGGATGGATGTGATGTGAATAGAGGTGATGAGAATGTGAGGAGGATAGATGTGATGAGATGCGATGTGAATTAGATAAATGTGAATGAAGATGTGATGTCATGTGACTCAGAATATAAATGAATGATATGGGATGTGAGTGAATGTATGTGATGATAAATTATAATGAATGTGAATGTGCATGTGAGGAATGGATGTGAATGAGTATGTGAAAGAATGGATAAGGATGTGTATGAGAAGAATGGATGTGAATGTGTATGTGAGGAATGGATGTGAATGAGTATGTGAAAGAATGGATAAGGATGTGTATGAGAAGAATGGATGTGAATGTGTATGTGAAGAATGTATGTGAATGAGTATGTGAAAGAATGGATGTGGATGTATGTGAAAGAACGGATATAGATGTGTATGTGAAAGAATGTGATGTGATGTGACATGAATATATGTGGATGTGAAGTGATAGATATGAATGTATGGATAGATATGAGTAGTCGTACATGTGAACGATTGGATGCATGTGGATGAATGAGATGAGATGTGTATGAATGAGATATGATGTGGATAGAAGTGATGTGATATAATGGTGATGAGAATGAATGTGATGGATATGAATGAATGTGAATGTGATGGATATGAATGAATGTGATGTGATGGGATGTGAATCAGGATAGATGTGAATGAATGAGATGTGAGGTAAAATGAATGGATGAGTTGTGAGTGAATGTGATGTGGTCTGAATGGATGAGATGTGAGTGAATGTGATGTGATGAGATGTGGATATGGGTAGATGTGAGTGGATGAGATCTGATGAGGATAAATTGAGGAAAGATGTAATGAAATGAAAATGATGTGATTGGATGAGAATAGGAATACTTGTGAAATGGTTGTGGAATTAAATAATGTGGATTGATGTGGAGCAATGTGGAAAGACGAGAGTTCGTTATAGAAACTGTATTTCTGAACTGTTTTTAAATGACTGTTTTATGTCAAGAATGCTGGAGAAGCATTTTGACCGTCTTGTGAATGAGGTCGTGGAGACCTAATCTGATAAAGTTGCAACAGCTGACGAAGAGTCAATGGAGGACGTCTCGCGTAGCAAGGTTGACCGAGGTCTTGACCCGATTAAAATGGTGAGCTTCCGGTACGGTGGATGAGGGACCAAGGAAGCGGCCTATGTGTGAAGCGCTAGGTCACCTCCTACGAAGGACCCTAGAGGGTGTTGACCATACGGTGCTCGAGCTCTGGGTTGTCGACGATACCCACACGTGCATCGTCCAGAAGATATTAGAACAAGGAGTAAGAGTTGTTTTGTAAATTTGGGCATGGATCTAGTTGATTGACCTTGCTGGCCCTCAGCAGATGAGTCCATGGCTCTTTTATATGGATCTATTGGTTGATCTTGCTGATTCTCAATAGAGTTTCCATTTTGATATGTGAATATATTGCCGGTTACTATGAGCTAGGAACTATCGAAAAGGCTCCTGAGTGGTCAGGTGGTGAGCGTTCTCGTTGCCAATGATGCCATAGATACATCGATGAAGGAATGATTGGAAATAAGAATTTAACCAGAGATTTTGAGGATTATGATCAGTGACACCATGGTTTCATTAAATGATTATTTTTAAAGATAGCTGATTCTGTGAAAAAGGCAATTTCATATTGGGTGTGTAAGTGGTGTGACTAGTCTAAGTTTGCATGAGTATCTGGCTAAGGGACCTGGGAACTCTTTTCCCTGGTACCCGGGATAAAACCTAACCAGATTCCTAATTGGATCCCATCACTACAGTGGTTGGGTGGTTGGCTAACCCATGGGGCTGGATGGTTAGGCTAGACTGATGGATCCTTGAATTGAGACTCAATTCTGTTATGGTACGATAGATGAAGTAAATCCTATACAAAAATTGTTCTATGGAAAAGAATCAGAGGGGCGGCTGTGCCTCTCAATGAGGAAAAAAGCGTTGGTCTCTATCTATGATCCAAGTGCAATCTTTTCCCTGATCTGACTATGGGACTTACGGGTTTGGTCAGATCAGTTTTGTTAGATAAGGCTTTTGACTATGTTAGTAGAGAAAAGTTATCCTGGAGGAATCGCCCGTCCTTTCCGAGCAAGGGAAGTCTTTTCGGGTTCGGTTTTGGAAGAACCGATAGATTAGTCTCTTGTCCGGATATCCGTGGGCGAGGCCTTGAGTGTGGGACCCTGCCCCGTGTAAGAAGTGCTACTTCTGCTGCTAGCACCCCTGAATTCATTGCGCGGTGGGGACAGGGATCTCACAGCTAGTATCAGAGCAAATTGGCTAAAGTGAGTATCTTTATCCCACGATTCTGTGGGGAGCCGACCTATCTAAAGAACCCCATAATCAGATGAATCAAAAATCGGATTTGAATCATAAATAAAGGGACTTAAGAAGATTTTTCGTATTGATAGGAACATGGATCGAGGTCATCGTGGTAGAAATGATAACCCCCAACTTGATGAGGAAGAGGTCGACTTGGATGTTTGTAAAACTCTTCATAGTTCGCAGCTTGGGCCTTTCAAGGGTGAAGGGAAAAACTTAGGCGAGGCTGTGGAGAAGTGGATCGAAGCAATGGAAGAGTACTTTGATGTCACCGAGTACAATGAGAAGAGCAAAATGCTCTTGCAAAGCTGAAGATAGTAGAAACAGCTAGAGTGGCATGGAGAAACCACTGCGAGACAAACCGTCTGGATCAGAATACCCAGACATGGAATGATCTCAAAATTGACCTAAGGACGAGGTTCTATTGTAAGGAGAAGAGCAAAATGGCTCTTGCAAAGTTGAAGATAGTAGAAACAGCTTGAGTGGCATGGAGAAACCACTGCGAGACAAACCGTCTGGATTGAAATACCCAGACATGGAATGATCTCAAAATTTACCTAAGGACGAGGTTCTGTCCTCCTGGCTTTTTGGAAACAAAGATGAACAAATTCTTAGAGCTAACCCAGGGGAGCAGAACTATTGAAGTATATCACAAGCGTTCGCTCTCCTCCTCAAATACTCACCACCGCGCTGAATGAAGAACAGCTGATGGCCAGGTTCATTCGGGGACTGAATGAACCTTTGAATATTTTGGTGAAGAACACCAAGCCAGTTTCCATGGCCGAAGCAGTGCAGATGGCGAAGGATTTCTCCAAGGCCTTTTATGTCAAGTTTCCACCAAATCCAGCACCATCACCTTTCAAAAGGTTTTTAGTTCCAGAAGGTGATTCCAACCTTCCACCACCTAAGAGATATTAGGGTCAAGCCCAAGATATGGGAAGTTTCAGAATGGAAGAAATGTCCTTTTTCCGAAACTCAATCCCGTGGAATTCAACTTTAGAAGTTCCACCCTTGAACAAGGGAGTGAAATGCTATAACTGTCAAGGATTTGGACATCGCAGTATGGATTGTCCAACTCATTTTGGATCAAGGTTTTCAGGGCAGGGAAATCAGGGATCAAGATTCTAGACTCCAACTCCTTCCTTCCAGAGTAATCAGGTTTCTAATCCGGGCCAAAATCAGGGAAATCCCAGAGGTAGTAGACCCTCTAACCAACCTGCAATTTCAAACCAAAGTAATGCAAGACCTCTGCCTCAGAATAGGGGAAGTCAAAGAGAGTTGTTCCTGAATCGGCCATCCACTTCCAAGGCAGTAACGCTGGAAGTGATTGAAGAAGAAGAAGAAGATGAAAGAGATCATACTCCACCTGTGAGATGAGGACGTCTCGCGTTTTTTAAGTGGGGTAGGATGTAAGATTCCTCCCCTAGCCCCTCAAGATGTCCAGTTTCTCTCCCTGTAGTCAATCCCTATTTCAGAATAATAACAGATCTTGTTTTTATCTGTTTTGGTCTAGAGAGAGAAAATGTTCTAAAGAGAGGTAATTCAGTTTCTAGATATCTTTGGATGGAAAAATATCCCTTCTTATTAAAATGATTTCCCCTGAAACAGAAATTCAAAATAAACTTTCTAGTGTGAAATTGGGATAAATTGAAAATAGGTAAAAAGGACCTTTGCTTGAGGGTCTAGATTTTCTAAAAATTTTGGATTAAGGTTCCTATGGACCAATAAGATTAATCCAAATGTAGGGAGGAGATAAATTGAAGAATAAAAGAAAAATCTCCCAAAAATGAGTAAATACTCACATAAGATGAAGAGTTGACTAAGGACAAGGTTTATTAGTTAAAAAAGAAGAGATATTTAGAGGAAATGATGCATTTTAAACACCTCAGTGTGGGGAATTCCCCTCATGGAGGTGCCTATTTCACATATGTGGATGAGTTTTAAACTCACAAATAATGAGATATTTTCATCTCTCCTCTCTCCTGTTTCAACTAGATCCAAAAAGTAAGCTAAACTGACCTAAAAATGGTCAAAAAGTGATGAAAATGATCTGGAAAATTCTAGAACCAGTTTGCTTGGTTAGAGGCTCACTTTTTCCTATAAATAGAAGCCTCCCCCTTGTAAAAGGTTAATAGTGTTTATGCAATGTTACTCTACTCCTCCCCAGAGTAAAATACATTGAATTCACTTGATAATTCAATTGTTTTTGACTAAATCCTCTCCAAAAGAACTGGTGGCCACTCTTGTTGCAAACAAGAGTAGAACCCTTAATCCCTCAAGCCAAAGGAAAGCTTACAAATTCCATGTAAGCTTAATTCTTACTTATTTGTGAATTTTAAATCTATGGTTTTCTTAAATTTTATACTTTGAAAATGTTTAAATTATAATCTGATGCTATGCCTTGATGGAAAGGCCATCCCCTTCTCTTCTTTACAAATCAGTCCTTCTTAATCCTAGAAAGTTTAATTAAATGATTGATTAAACTCTTTTCATTGTTTACTCTCTTAATTTTTAAAAAATGGAGTAGATTAGAGATATTAGAATTCAAATTGGATTAATTCAAGTCATAAAATGAATGTTAAAATTGAGAAATGGTCAGCCATACAAAGGAGGTTATGGTAAAATTTTCTTAAATTTTGTGGAACTAAAGTTTATCATTAGGTTATTCTAAAAGAGTAATTCCTTTCGTTTGTGCATTCTAAAAGATTTATTTTTATTTCAAAAGTGTTATTCCCATTAAAATTAAATTTATGCATAGAAAGATGCATAAAGAAATTAATTTTTATTTGAAAAGAGTTATTCTCATTAATTTTGATTTTATGCATAGAAAGATGCATAAAGGAATTTATTTTTATTTCAAAAGAGTTATGCTCATTAATTTTGATTTTATGCATAGAAAGCTGCATAAAGGAATTTATTTTTATTTCAAAAGAGTTATTCACATTAGTTTTGATTTTATGCATAGAAAGATACATAAAGGAAATTATCTATATTTCAAAAGAGTTACTCTCATTAATTTTCATTTTATGCATAGAAAGATGCATAAAGGAATTTATTTTTATTTCAAAAGAGTTATTCTCATTAATTTTGATTTTATGCATAGAAAGATGCATAAAAGACTTTATTTTTATTAGAAGCATAAAGGAATTTATTTTTATTTCAAAAGAGTTATTCTCATTAATTTTGATTTTATGCATAGCAAGATGCATAAAGGAATTTATTTTTATTTCAAAAGAGTTATTCACATTAATTTTGATTTCATGCATAGAAAGATGCATAATAAAATTTATTTTTATTTCAAAAGAGTTATTCACATTAACTTTGATTTTATGCAGAGAAAGATGCATAACGGATTTTTTTTTAATTTCAAAAGAGTTATTCACATTAATTTTGATTTTATGCCTAGAAAGATGCATAAAGGATTTTTTTATTTTCAAAAGAGGTATTCTCACATTAATTCTGATTTTATGCATAGAAAGATGCATAAAGGAATTCAATTTTATTTCATTAGAGTTATTCTCATTAATTTTGATTTTATGAATAGAAAGATGCATAAAGGAATTTATTTTTTATTTCAAAAGAGTTATTCACATTAATTTTAATTTTATGCATAGAAAGATGCATAAAGGAATTTATTTTTATTTCAAAAGAGTTATTCTCATTAACTTTGATTTTATGCATAGAAAGATGCATAAAGGAATCTATTTTTATTCAAAAGAGTTATTCTCATTAATTTTGATTTTATGCATAGAAAGATGCATAAAGGAATTTATTTTTTATTTCAAAAGAGTTATTCACATTAATTTTGATTTTATGCATAGAAAGAATCATAAAGGAATTTTTTTCTATTTCAAAAGAGTTATTCACATTAATTTTGATTTTATGCATAGAAAGATGCATAAAGGAATTTATTTCTATTTCAAAAGAGTTTTGCTTATTAATTTTGATTTTATGCATGGAAAGATGTGTAAAGGAATTTATTTCTATTTCAAAAGAGTTATTCTCATTAATTTTGATTTTATGCATAATAGAAAGATGCATAAAGGAATTTATTTCTATTTCAAAAGTGTTATTCCCATTAAAAATTGAATTTATGCATAGAATGATGCATAAAGGATTTATTTTTATTCCAAAAGTGTTAATTTCATTAAAATTGATTTTGTGCATAGAAAGATGCATAAAGGATTTATTTTAATTTTAAAAGTGTTATTCCCATTGAAGTTGATTTTATGCATAAATAGATGCATAAAGAATCTTTATATCAAAAATTTTATGCATAAATAGATGCATAAAGAATCTTTATATCAAAAATTAGAATTCTCTTAAATTCTATGTTTAAACGAATGTGATGAGAATAGATGTGATGAGAATCAGATAGATGTGAATGAATGGATGGATGGATGGATGTGATATGAATGAATGGATGGATGGATGTGATATGAATAGAAGTGATGAGAATGTGATGTGGATAGATGTGATGAGATGTAATGTGATGTGGATAGATGTGATGAGATGTGATGTGAATCAGATAGATGGGAATGGATGGATGGATGGATGTGATATGAATTGAAGTGATGAGAATGTGATGTGGATAGATGTGATGTGAATCAAATAGATGGGAATGGATGGATGGATGGATGTGATGTGAATAGAGGTGATGAGAATGTGAGGAGGATAGATGTGATGAGATGCGATGTGAATCAGATAAATGTTAATGAATGGATGAGATGTGATGTCATGTGAATCAGAATATAAATTAATGATATGGGATGTGAGTGAATGTATGTGATGATAATGAATGTGAATGTGTCTGTGAGGAATGGATGTGAATGAGTATGTGAAAGAATGGATAAGGATGTGTATGAGAAGAATGGATGTGAATGTGTATGTGAGGAATGGATGTGAATGAGTATGTGAAAGAATGGATAAGGATGTGTATGAGAAGAATGGATGTGAATGTGTATGTGAAGAATGGATGTGAATGAGTACGTGAAAGAATGGATGTGGATGTATGTGAAAGAACGGATATAGATGTGTATGTGAAAGAATGTGATGTGATGTGACATGAATATATGTGGATGTGAAGTGATAGATATGAATGTATGGATAGATATGAGTAGTCGTACATGTGAATGATTGGATGGATGTGGATGAATGAGATGAGATGTGTATGAATGAGATATGATGTGGATAGAAGGGATGTGACATAATGGTGATGAGAATGAATGTGATGGATATGAATGAATGTGAATGTGATGGATATGAATGAATGTGATGTGATGGGATGTGAACCAGGATAGAATTGAATGAATGAGATGCAAGGTAAAATGAATGGATGAGTTGTGAGCGAATGTGATGTGGTCTAAATGGATTAGATGTGAATGAATGTGATGTGATGAGATGTGGATATGGGTAAATGTGAGTGGATGAGATCTGATGAGGATAAAATGAGGAAAGATGTAATGAAATGAAAATGATGTGATTGGATGAGAAAAGGAATACTTGTGAAATGGCTGTGGAATTAAATAATGTGGGTTGATGTGGAAAGACGAGAGTTCGTTAATATAGAAACTGTATTTCTGAACTGTTTTTAAATGACTGTTGTTTTATTTAAAGAATGCTGGAGAAGCATTTTGACCATCTTGTGAATGAGGTCGTGGAGACCTAATCTGATAAAGTTGCAATAGCTAACAAAGAGTCAATGGAGGACGTCTCGCGTTAGCAAGGTCGACCGAGGTCTTGACCAGCCTCGGTTCGATCAAAATGGTGAGCTTCCGGTACGGTGGATGAGGGACCAAGGAACCAGCCTATGAGTGAAGCGCTAGGTCACCTCCTGCAAAGGATCGTAGAGGGTGCTGACCATACGGTGCTCGGGCTCTGGGTCGTGGACGATACTCACACGTGCATCGTGAAAGATATTGGAACAAGGAGTAAGAGTTGTTTTTTGAATTTGGGCATGGATCTAGTTGATTGAGCTTGCTGGTCCTCAACGGATGAGTCCATGGCTCTTTTATATGGATCCGTTGGTTGATCTTGCCGATTCTCAACAGAGTTTCCATTTTTATAGTTCGTAGCTTGGACCTTTCAAGGGTGAAGGGAAAAACTTGGGTGACGCTGTGGAGAAGTGGATCGAAGCAATGGAAGAGTACTTTGATGTCACTGGGTACAATGAGAAGAGCAAAATGGCTCTTGCAAAGTTGAAGATAGTAGAAACAGCTAGAGTGGCATGGAGAAACCATTGCGCGAGACAAACCGTCTGGATCGGAATACCTAGACATGGAATGATCCCAAAATTTACCTAAGGACGACGTTCTGTCCTCCCGACTTTTTGGAAACAAAGACGAACGAATTCTTAAAGCTAACCCAGGGGAGCAGAACTATTGAAGTATATCACCAAGAATTGGCTCTCCTCCTCAAATACTCGCGACCGCTGAATGAAGAACAGCTGATGGCCAGGTTCATTCGAGGACCGAACGACCCTTTGAATATTTTGGTGAAGAACGCCAAGCCAGTTTCCATGGCTGAGGCAATGTAGATGGCGAAGGATTTCTCCAAGGCCTTTGATGTCAAGGTCCCACCAAAGCCAGCACCATCACCTTTCAAAAGGTGTTTAGTTCCAGAAGGTGATTCCAACCTTCCTCCGCCTAAGAGATATAAGGGTCAAGCCCAGGATATGGGAAGTTTCAGAATGGAAGAAATGTCCTTTTCCCGAAACTCAATCCCCTAGAATTCAACTTCGGAAGTTCTACCCTTGAACAAGGGAGTGAAATGCTTTAACTGTCAAGGATTTGGACATCGCAGTATGGATTGTCCAACTCCTTTTGGATCAAGGTTTTCAGGGCAGGGAAATCAAGGATCAAGATTCCAGACTCTAGCTCCTTCCTTCCAGAGTAATCAAGTTTCTATCCTGCCAAAATCAGGGAAATCCCAGAGGTAGTAGACCCTCTGACCAACCCGCAGTTTCAAACCAAAGTAATGCAAGACCTCTGCCTCAGAATAGGGGAATGTTTATTCTCATTAATTTTGATTTTATGCATAGAAAGATGCATAAAGGAATTTATTTTTATTTCAAAAGAGTTATTCACATTAATTTTGATTTTATGCATAGAAAGCTGCATAAAGGAATTTATTTTTTATTTCAAAAGAGTTATTCTCATTAATTTTGATTTTAGGCATAGAAAGATACATAAAGGAATTTATTTTTATTTCAAAAGAGTTATTCTCATTAATTTTGATTTTATGCATAGAAAGATGCATAAAGGAATTTATTTTTATTTCAAAAGAGTTATTCTCATTAATTTTGATTTTATGCATAGAAAGATGCATAAAGGAATTTATTTTTATTTCACATATATTCATGTCACATCACATCACATTCTTTCACATACACATCTATATCCGTTTCTCACATACATCCACATCCATTCTTTCACATACTCATTCACATCCATTCTTCACATCCATTCTTCTCATACACATCCTTATCCATTCTTTCACATACTCATTCACATCCATTCTTCACATACACATTCACATCCATTCTTCTCATACACATCCTTATCCATTCTTTCACATACTCATTCACATCCATTCCTCACATACACATTCACATTCATTATCATCACATACATTCACTCACATCCCATATCATTCATTTATATTCTGATTCACATGACATCACATCTCATCCATTCATTCACACTTATCTGATTCACATCGCATCTCATCACATCTATCCTCCTCACATTCTCATCACCTCTATTCACATCACATCCATCCATCCATCCATTCCCATCTATTTGATTCACATCACATCTATCCACATCACATTCTCGTCACTTCTATTCATATCACATCTATCCATCCATTAATTCCCATCTATCTAATTCACATCACATCTATCCACATCACATTCTTATCACTTCTATTCATATCACATCCATCCATCCATTCATTCACATCTATCTGATTCTCATCACATTCATTTAAACATAGAATTTAAGAGAATTCTAAATTTTGATATAAAGATTCTTTATGTATCTATTTATGCATAAAATCAACTTCAGTGGGAATAACACTTTTAATAAAATCCTTTTATGCATCTATTGAAAATAAATTCAAATTTTTAAGGAAAATAACACTTCTAAAATAAAAATAAATCCTTTATGCATCTTTCTATGCATAAAATCAATTTTATTGAAATTAACACTTTTGGAATAAAAATAAATCCTTTATGCATCTTTCTATACATAAATTTAATTTTTAATGGGAATAACACTTTTGAAGTAAAAAATAAATTCCTTTTCGCATCTTTCTATGCATAAAATCAAAATTAATGAGAATAACTCTTTTGAAATAAAAATAAATTCCTTTATGCATCTTTCTATGCATAAAATCAAAATTAGTGAGAATAACTCTTTTGAAATAAAAATAAATTCCTTTATGCATCTTTCTATGCATAAAATCAAAATTAATGTGAATAACTCTTTTGAAATAAAAAATAAATTTCTTTTTGCATCTTTCTATGCATAAAATCAAAATTAATGAGAATAACTCTTTTGAATTAAAAATAAATACCTTTATGCATCTTTCTATGCATAAAATCAAAATGAATGAGAATAACTCTTTTGAAATAAAAATGAATTCCTTTATGCATCTTTCTATGCATAAAATAAAAATTAATGAGAATAACTCTTTTGAAATAAAAATAAATTCCTTTATGCATCTTTCTATGCGTAAAATAAAAATTAATGAGAATAACTCTTTTGAAATAAAAATAAATTCCTTTATGCATCTTTCTATGCATAAAATCAAAATTAATGAAAATTTACTTTTTTAGAATAACCTAATGATAAACTTAAGTTTCACAAAATTTAAGAAAATTTTACTATAACCTCCTTTGTATGGCTAACATTCAATTTATGACTTGAATTAATCCAATTTGAATTCTAATATCTCTAATCTACTCCATTTTCCTAAAATTATGAGAGTAAACAATGACAAGAGTTTAATTAATCATTTAATTAAACTTTCTAGGATTAAGAAGGGCTGAATTGTAAAGAAGAGAAGGGGGTGGCCTTTCCATCAAGGCATAGCATGAGATTATAATTCAAACATTTTCAAAGCATAACATTTAAGAAAACCATAGATTTAAAATTCACAAATAAGTAAGAATTAAGCTTACATGGAGTTTGTAAGCTTTCCTTTGGCTTGAGGGATTGAGGGCTCTACTCTTGTTTTTGCAACAAGAGTGGCCACCAGTTCTTTTGGAGAGGATTTAGTCAAAAACAATTGAATTATCAAGTGAATTCAATGTATTTGAATTATCAACAAGTGAATTCAATGTATTTGACTCTGGGGAGGAGTAGAGTAACAATGCATAAGCACTATTAACCTTTTACAAGGGGGTGGCTTCTATTTATAGGAAAAAGTGATCCTCTAACCAAGCAAATTGATTCTAGAATTTTCCAGATAAGTTTGGTCATTTTTTGACCATTTTTAGGCAAGTTTAGCTTACTTTTTGGATCTAGTTGAAACATAAGAGAGGAGAGATGAAAATATCTCATTATTTGTGAGTTTAAAACTCATCCACACATGTGAAATAGGCACCTCCTTCATGAGGGGAATTCCCTACACTGAGGTGTCAAAAATGCATCATTTTCTCTAAATATCTCTTCTTTTTTTAACTAATAAACCTTGTCCTTAGTCAACTGTTCATCTTATGTGAGTATTTACTCATTTTTGGTGGATTTTTCTTTTATTATTCAATTTATCTTCTTCTTACATTTGGATTAATCTTATTGGTCCATAGGAACCTTAATCCAAAATTTTCAAAATATCTGGACCCTCAGGCTAAGGTCCTTTTTACCTATTTTTAATTTATTCCAATTTCACCTGGAAAGTTCTTTTTGAAAGTTTGTTTCAGGGAAAATCATTTTAATAAGAAGGGATATTTTCCATCCAAAGATATCTAGAAACTAAATTACCTCTCTCTAGAACATATTCTACAAGATCTGTTATTATTCTGAAAACGGAGAGAAACTGGACATCTCAAGGGGCTGGGGGAGGAATTTTACATCCTACCCCACTTAAAAAACGTGAGATGTCCTCATCTCGTAGGTGGAGTATGATCTCTTTCATCTTCTTCTTCTTCTTCAATCACTTCTAGCGTTACTGCCTTGGAAGTGGACGGCCGATTTGGGAACAACTCTCTTTGACTTCCCCTATTCTAAGGCAGAGGTCTTGCATTACTTTGGTTTGAAACTGCGGGTTGGCTAGAGGGTCTACCTCTGGGATTTTCTAGATTTTGGGGCGGATAGAAACCTGATTACTCTGGAAGGAAGGAGCTGGAGTTTGG
The DNA here is from genome assembly GCF_041138505.1 of Cibotium barometz. Classification (NCBI taxonomy): domain Eukaryota; kingdom Viridiplantae; phylum Streptophyta; class Polypodiopsida; order Cyatheales; family Cibotiaceae; genus Cibotium; species Cibotium barometz. Next base: position 12,646,654 of record NC_141079.1, read on the forward strand.
AATCTTGATCCTTGATTTCCCTGCCCTGAAAACCTTGATCCAAAAGGAGTTGGACAATCCATACTGCGATGTCCAAATCCTTGACAGTTATAGCATTTCACTCCCTTGTTCAAGGGTGGAACTTATAAAGTTGAATTCCAGGGGATTGAGTTTCAGGAGGAAAAGGACATTTCTTCCATTCTGAAACTTCCCATATCCTGGGCTTGACCCTGATATCTCTCAGGTAGCGAAAGGTTGGAATCACCTTTTGGAACTAAAAACCTTTTGAAAGGTGATGGTGCTTGCTTTGGTGGGACCTTGATATCAAAGGCCTTGGAGAAATCCTTCGCCATCCGCACTGCTTCGGCCATGGAAACTGGCTTGGCATTCTTCACCAAAATATTCAAAGGTTCATTCAGTCCCCGAATGAACCTGGCCATTAGCTATTCTTCATTCAGCATGGCGAGTATTTGAGGAGGAGAGCGAACGCTTGGTGATATACTTCAATAGTTCTGCTCCCTTGTGTTAGCTCTCTAAGAATTCGTTCATCTTTGTTTCCAAAAAGCCGGGAGGACAGAACCTCATCCTTAGGTAAATTTTGAGATCATTCCATGTCTGGGTATTTCAATCCAGACAGTTTGTCTCGCAGTGGTTTCTCCATACCACTCTAGCTATTTCTACTATCTTCAGCCTTGCAAGAGCCATTTTGCTCTTCTCATTGTACTCGGTGACATCAAAGTACTCTTCCATTGCTTCGATCCACTTCTCCACAGCCTCGCCCAAGTTTTTCCCTTCACCCTTGAAAGGTCCAGGCTGCGAACTATGAAGAGTTTTACGAACATCCAAGTCGAGCTCTTCCTCACATCGAGTTGGGGGTTATCATTTCTACCACGATGACCTTGATCCATGTTCCTATCAATACGAAAAATCTTGTTAAGTCCCTTTATTTATGATTCAAATCCGATTTTTAATTCATCTGATTCTGGGGATCTTTGATAGGTCGGCTCTCCACAGAATCGTGGGATAAAGATACTCGCATTATCAGATAACAATTCATTCAGAACATATCATTCATGTCTTTAACACAATAATGGTCTATTAGACCAAAATTTTCATATGAACAGTAATCTATGGGGGATTTCAATTTTATAGATTTTTAATTTGCCATCCCATAACTTGATCCACCGGGTCAAGAGTTAACAGTAGCAATCTGTCAGCATAATCCACTAATCTCATAGTGATTTGCTGAAGTCATTATCGTCATTCCAGTTACGAACATCAACACAGGGGCTCGTCCCATTCATCCTCAATGTGGTTTTTGCTCAGTTTATCGCTTTTCAACCAAAAATTCAGGAATCAACATTTTTCAATCAGAATCCAATTCAACTCATCAGTTCTCAATCAGAATTTTAAAATCATATCAACCACATTCGAATTCATCATCTGGATAGCATTTTAGCTTATAATTTCAAGATCTTAGATTTACTCATATATACTGCCAGTAAAGAGCTGCAGTTATACCCTCGATATATACGGGTAGTCACGGTCCTTGGAACTATAAGGCAAATACCATCATGTCTAGGCCTCAAGGAAGTCAGAGATTCCATACAATTGTAGTACTTCCATTTAAGACCAACGCTTTTATCCTCATTGAGAGGCATAGCCGTTGCCATAGAACAATTTTTATCCGGGATTTACTTCATCTATTGTACCATAACATAATTGAGTCTCAATTCAGGGATCCATCTGTCCAGCCTAACCCCATCTAGTCCCACGGGTTAGCCAACCACCCCAACCACTGTAGTGATGGGATCCAATTAGGAATTTGGTTAGGTTTTGTCCTCCCGAGTACCAGGGAAAAGAGTTCCCAGGTCCCCTAGCCAGATATTTATGCAAACTTAAACTAGTCACACCACTTACACACCCAATATGAAATTGCCTTTTTCATAGAATCAGCTATCTTTAAAAACAATCATTTAATGAAACCATGGTGTCACTGATTATAATCCTCAAAATCTCTGGTTAGATCCTTATTTCCAACCTTCATCAGTGTATCTATGGCATCATTGGCAACCAGAACGCTCACCACCTGACCACTCAGGGGCCTTTTCGATAGTTCCTAGCTCATAGTAACCGGCAATATATTCACATATCAAAATGGAAACTCTGTTGAGAATCAGCAAGATCATCAATGGATCCATATAAAAGAGCCATGGACTCATCCGTTGAGGACCAGCAAGGTCAATCAACCAGATCCATGCCCGAATTCAGAAAACAACTCTTACTCCTTGTTCCAATATCTTCCACGACGCACGTGTGGGTATCGTCGAGCGATGCCCAGAGCCCACCGAGCACCGTATGGTCAGCACCCTCTAGGATCCTTTTTGTAGGTGACCTAGCACTTCACTCATAGGCCGCTTCCTTGGCCCCTCATCCACCACGGTACCGAAAGCTCACCATTTTAATCGATAGTCAAGACCTCGGTCGACCTTGCTACGAGACGTCCTCCATTGACTCTCCATCAGTCGTTGCAACTTTATCAGATTAGGTCTCCATGACCTCATTCATAAGACGGTCAAAATTCTTCTTCAGTATTCTTGACATAAAACAGTCATTTAAAAACAGTTCAGAAATACAGTTTCTATAACAAACTCTCGTCTTTCCACATTGCTCCACATCAACCCACATTATTTAATTCCACCACCATTTCACAAGTATTCCTATTCTCATCTAATCACATCATTTTCATTTCATTACATATTTTCTCAATTTATCCTCATCAGATCTCATCCACTCACATCTACCCATATCCACATCTCATCACATCACATTCATTCACATCTCACCCATTCAGACCACATCACATTCACTCACCCACAACTCATCCATTCATTTTACCCCACATCTCATTCATTCACATCTATCCCGATTCACATCCCATCACATCACATTCATTCTCATCACCATTATATCACATTACTTCTATCCACATCATATCTCATTCATACACATCTCATCTCATTCATCCATATCCATCCAATCGTTCACATGTACGACTACTCATATCTATCCATACATTCATAACTATCACTTCACATCCACATATATTCATGTCACATCACATCACATTCTTTCACATACACATCTATATTCGTTCTTTCACATACATTCACATCCATTCTTTCACATACTCATTCACATCCATTCCTCACATACACATTCACATCCATTCTTCTCATACACATCCTTATCCATTCTTTCACATACTCATTCACATCCATTCCTCACATACACAGTCACATTCATTATCATCACATACATTCACTCACATCCCATATCATTCATTTATATTCTGATTCACATGACATCACATCTCAGCCATTCATTAACATTTATCTGATTCACATCGCATCTCATCACATCTATCCTCCTCACATTCTCATCACCTCTATTCACATCACATCCATCCATCCATCCATTCCCATCTATCTGATTCACATCACATCTCATCACATCTATCCACATCACATTCTCATCACTTCTATTCATATTACATCCATCCATCCATCCATTTCCATCTATCTGATTCACATCACATCTCATCACATCTATCCACATCACATTCTCATCACTTCTATTCATATCACATCCATCCATCCATTCATTCACATCTATCTGATTCTCATCACATCTATTCTCATCACATTCGTTTAAACATAGAATTTAAGAGAATTCTAATTTTTGATATAAAGATTCTTTACGCATCTATTTATGCATAAAATCAACTTCAGTGGGAATAACAGTTTTAACAAAATCCTTTTATGCATCTATTTATGCATAAATTCAATTTTTAAGAAAAATAACACTTTTAAAATAAAAATAAATCCTTTATGCATCTTTCTATGCATAAAATCAATTTTAATAAAATTAACACTTTTGGAATAAAAATAAATCCTTTATGCATCTTTCTATGCATAAATTCAATTTTTAGTGGGAATAACACTTTTGAAATAAAAATAAATTCCTTAATGCATCTTTCTATGCATAAAATCAAAATTAATGAGAATAACTCTTTTGAAATAAAAATAAATTCCTTTATGCATCTTTCTATGCATAAAATCAAAATTAATGAGAATAACTCTTTTGAAATAAATAAAAAATTCCTTTATGCATCTTTCTATGCATAAAATCAAAATAAATGAGAATAATTCTTTTGAAATAAATAAAAAGTTCCTTTATGCATCTTTCTATGCATAAAATCAAAATTAATGTGAATAACTCTTTTGAAATAAAAAATAAATTTCTTTATGCATCTTTCTATGCATAAAATCAAAATTAATGAGAATAACTCTTTTGAAATAAAAATAAATTTCTTTATGAATCTTTCTATGCATAAAGTCAAAATTAATGAGAATAACTCTTTTGAAAGATATCTAGAAATTGAATTATCTCTCTCTAGAATATTTTCTCTCTCTAGGCCAAAACAAATAGAAACAAGATCTGTTATTATTCTAAAAAGGGGATTGATTACAGGGAGAGAAACTGGACATCTTGAGGGACTAGGGGAGGAATCTTACATCCTACCCCACTTAAAAAACGCGAGATGTTCTCATCTCGCAGCAGGTGGAGTATGATCTCTTTCATCTTCTTCTTCTTCTTCAATCACTTTCAGCGTTACTGCCTTGGAAGTGGACGGCCAATTTGGGAACAACTCTCTTTGACTTCCCCTATTCTAAGGCAGAGGTCTTGCATTACTTTGGTTTGAAACTGCGGGTTGGTTAGAGGGTCTACCTCTCTGGGATTTTTCAGATTTTGGCAGATATAAACCTGATTACTCTGGAAGGAAGGAGCTGGAGTCTGGAATCTTGATCCCTGATTTCCCTGCCGCCCTGAAAACCTTGATCCAAAAGGAGTTCCAAATCCTTGACAATTATAGCATTTCACTCCCTTGTTCAAGGATGGAACTTTTGAAGTTGAATTCCAGGGGATTAAGTTTTGGAAAAAGGACATTTCTTCCATTCTGAAACTTCCCATATCCTTGGCTTGACCCTGATATCTCTTAGGCGGTGGAAGGTTGGAATCACCTTCTGGAACTAAAAACCTTTTGAAAGGTGATGGGTGTTGGCTTTGGTGGGACCTTGACATCAAAGGCCTTGGAGAAATCTTTCGCCATCCGCACTGCTTCGGCCATGGAAACTGGCTTGGCGTTCTTCACCAAAATATTCAAAGGTTCGTTCAGTCCCTGAATGAACCTGGCCATCATCTGTTCTTCATTCAACAATGGCGAGTATTTGAGGAGGAGAGCGAACGCTTGGTGATATACTTCAATAGTTTTGCTCCCCTGGGTTAGCTCTAAGAATTCGTTCATCTTTGTTTCCAAAAAGCCGGGAGGACAGAGCCTCGTCCTTAGGTAAATTTTGAGATCATTCCATGTCTGGGTATTTCAATCTAGACGATTTGTCTTGCAGTGGTTTCTCCATGCCACTCTAGCTATTTCTACTATCTTTAGCCTTGCAAGAGTCATTTTGCTCTTCTCATTGTACTCAATGACATCAAAGTACTCTTCCATTGCTTCGATCCACTTCTCCACAGCCTCGCCCAAGTTTTCCCCTTCACCCTTGAAAGGTCCATGTGAACATCAACACAAGGACTCATCCCATTCATCCTCATTGTGGTTTTTGCTCAATTTATCGCTTTTTAACCAAAAATTAAGGAATCATCATTTTTCAATCAGAATCCAATTCAACTCATCAGTTCTCAATCAGAATTTTAAAATTTCAATCAGTTCTCAATTCAACTCATCAGTTCTCAATCAGAATTTTAAAATCATATTAACCACATTCAAATTCATCATCTGGATAGCATTTTAGCTTATAATTTCAAGATCTTAGATTTACTCATATATACTGCCAGTAAAGAGCTGCAGTTATACCCTCGATATATACGGGTAGTCACGGTCCTTGGAACTATAAGGCAAATACCATCATGTCTAGGCCTCAAGCAAGTCAGAGATTCCATACAATTGCAGTACTTCCATCTAAAGACCCAATTATCAAATTAAGAATTTCATTCTGAATATCAATTTGTATGAGTTTCATCACACAATTTCAACCTTTTACTGCTACTTCATAAATTTATGACATTTTTGGCTTCTCGATTGATCCACTTTAGCCAATTTGCTCTGATACCAGCTGTGAGATCCTTGTCCCCACCGCGCAACGAATTTAGGGGTGCTAGCAACAGAAGTAGCACTTCTTGTGTGCAGGGCAGGATCCCACACTCGAGGCCTCGCCCACGGATATCCAGACAAGAGACTAATCCATGGGTTCTTCCAAAACTGGACCTGGAAAAACTTCCCTTGCCCGGAAAGCACAGGCGATTCCTCCAGGATAACTTTTCTCTAACGTAGTCAAAAGCCTTATCTAATAGAACTGATTTGACCGGACCCGTAAGTTCCATAGTCAAATCAGGGAAAAGATTGCACTTGGATCATAGAGACCAATGCTTTTTTTCTCATTGAGAGGCACAGCCGTTGATTCTTTTCCATAGAACAATTTTTGTCCGGGATTTACTTCATCTATCGTGCCATAATAGAATTGAGTCTCAATTTAGGGATCCATCAGTCCAGCCTACCAGTCCCATGAGTTAGCTAACCGCTCAACCACTGTAGTGATGGGATCCAATTAGGAATTTGGTTAGGTTTTGTCCCAGGTAGTACCAGGGAAAAGAGTTCCCAGGCCCCCTAGCTGGATATTCATGCAAACTTAAACTAGTCACACCACTTACACACCCAATATGAAATTGCCTTTTTCACAAAATCATCTATCTTTAAAAACAATCATTTAATGAAACCATGGTGTCACTGATCATAATCCTCAAAATCTCTCGTTAAATCCTTATTTCCAATCATTTCTTTATCGGTGTATCTATGGCATCATTGGCAACCAGAACACTCACCACCTGACCACTCTCAGGGGCCTTTTCGATAGTTCCTAGCTCATAGTAACCGGCAATATATTCACATATCAAAATGGAAACTCCGTTGAGAATCAGTAAGATCAACCAACGGATCCATATAAAAGATCCATGGACTCATCCGCTGAGGACCAGCAAGGTCAATCAACCAGATCCATGCCTAAATTCAGAAAACAACTCTTACTCTCCTTGTTCCAATATCTTCCACGATGTACATGTGGGTATCGTCGCCGAGCACCGTATGGTCAGCACCCTCTAGGATCCTTTGCAGGTGATCTAGCACTTCACTCATAGGCCGCTTCCTTGGTCCCTCATCCACCGTATCGGAAGCTCACCATTTTAATCGAACTGAGGCTAGTCAAGACCTCGGTTGACCTTGCTACGCGAGACGTCCTCCATTGACTCTCCGTTAGCTGTTGTAACTTTATCAGATTAGGTCTCCAAGACCTCATTTCACAAGACGGTCAGAATACTTCTCCAGCATTCTTGACATAAAACAGTCATTTAAAAACAATTCAGAAATACAGTTTCTATAACAAACTCTCGTCTTTCCACATTGCTCAACATCAACCCACATTATTTAATTCCACAACCATTTCACAAGTATTCCTATTCTCATCCAATCACATCATTTTCATTTCATTACATCTTTCCTCAATTTATCCTCAACAGATCTCATCCACTCACATCTACCCATATCCACATCTCATCACATCACATCACATCCATTCACATCTCATCCATTCAGACCACATCACATTTACTCACAACTCATCCATTCATTTTACCTCACATCTCATTCATTCACATCTATCCCGATTCACATCCCATCACATCACATTCATTCATTCACATCTATCCCGATTCACATCACATTCCATCACATCACATTCATTCATATCCATCACATTCACATTCATTCATATCCATCACATTCATTCTCATCACTATTATATCACATCACTTCTATCCACATCATATCTCATTCATACACATCTCATCTCATTCGTACGACTACTCATATCTATCCATACATCCATATCTATCACTTCACATCCACATATATTCATGTCACATCACATCACATTTTTCACATACACATCTATATCCGTTCTTTTTTATACATCCACATCCATTCTTTCACATACTCATTCACATCCATTCTTCACATACACATACTCATTCACATCCATTCTTCACATACACATTCACATCCATTCTTCTCATACACATCCTTATCCATTCTTTCACATACTCATTCAGATCCATTCCTCACATACACATTCACATCCATTCTTCTCATACACATCCTTATTCATTCTTTCACATACTCATTCACATCCATTCCTCACATACACATTCACATTTATTATCATCACATACATTCACTCACATCCCATATCATTCGTTTATATTCTGATTCACATGACATCACATCTCATTCATACACATCCTTATCCATTCTTTCACATACTCATTCACATCCATTCCTCACATACACATTCACATTCATTATCATCACATACATTCACTCACATCCCATATCATTCGTTTATATTCTGATTCACATGACATCACATCTCATCCATTCACATTTATCTGATTCACATCGCATCTCATCACATCTATCCTCCTCACATTCTATCACCTCTATTCACATCACATCACATCCATCCATCCATTCCCATCTATCTGATTCACATCACATCTCACCACATCTATCCACATCACATTCTCATCACTTCTATTCATATCACATCCATCCATCCATCCATTCCCATCTATCTGATTCACATCACATCTCATCACATCTATCCACATCACATTCTCATCACTTCTATTCATATCACATCCATCCATCCATCCATTCCCATCTATCTAATTCACATCACATCTCATCACATCTATCCACATCACATTCTCATCACTTCTATTCATATCACATCCATCCATCCATTCATTCACATCTATCTGATTCTCATCACATCTATCTGATTCTCATCTATTTATGCATAAATCAACTTCAGTGGGAATAACACTTTTAACACAATCCTTTTATGCATCTATTTATGCATAAATTTAAATTTTAAGAAAAATAACACTTTTAAAATAAAAATAAATCCTTTATGCATCTTTCTATGCATAAAATCGATTTTAATAAAATTAACACTTTTGGAATAAAAATAAATCCTTTCTGCATCTTTCTATGCATAAATTCAATTTTTAATGGGAATAACACTTTTGAAATAAAAATAAATTTCTTTTCGCATCTTTCTATGTATAAAATCAAAATTAATGTGAATAACTCTTTTGAAATAAAAAATAAATTCCTTTATGCATCTTTCTATGTATAAAATCAAAATTAATGAGAATAACTCTTTTGAAATAAAAATAAATTCCTTTATGCATTTTTCTATACATAATATCAAAATTAATAAGAATAACTCTTTTGAAATAAAAATAAATTCCTTTATGCATCTTTCTATGCATAAAATCAAAATTAATGAGAATAACTCTTTTGAAATAAAAATAACTTCCTTTATGCATCTTTCTATGCATAAAATCAAAATTAATGGGAATTACTCTTTTAGAATACCCTAATGATAAACTTTAGTTCCACAAAATTTAAGAAAATTTTTTCATAACCTCCTTTGTATGGCTGACCATTTCTCAATTTTAACATTCAATTTATGACTTGAATTAATCCAATTTGAATTCTAATATCTCTAATGTACTCCATTTTCTAAAATTTAAGAGAGTAAACAATGAAAAGAGTTTAATCAATCATTTAATTAAACTTTCTAGGATTAAGAAGGGCTGAATTGTAAAGAAAAGAAGGGGGTGGCCTTTCCATCAAGGCATAGCATCATATTATAATTCAAACATTTTCAAAGCATAAAATTTAAGAAAACCATAGATTTAAAATTCACAATAAGTAAGAATTAAGCTTACATGGAGTTTGTACGCTTTCCTTTGGCTTGAGGGATTGAGGGTTCTATTCTTATTTGCAACAAGAGTGGCCACCAGTTCTTTTGGAGAGGATTTAGTAAAAAACAATTGAATTATCAATTGAATTCAATGTATTTGACTCTGGGGAGGAGTAGAGTAACAGTGCATAAACACTATAACCTTTTACAAGGGGGCAGGCTTCTATTTATAGGAAAAAGTGAGCATCTAACCAAGCAAACTGGTTCTAGAATGTTCCAGATCAGTAGGATTTAACAGACATTTTGAGGATTATGATCAGTGACACCATGGTTTCATTAAATGATTGTTTTTAAAGATAGCTGATTCTGTGAAAAAGGCAATTTCATATTGGGTGTGTAAGTGGTGTGACTAGTTTAAGTTTGCATGAATATCTGGCTAGGGAGCCTGGGAACTCTTTTCCCTGGTACCCGAGATGAAACCTAACCAAATTCCTGATTGGATCCCATCACTACAGTGGTTGGGCAGTTGGCTAACCCATGGGACTGGATGGGGTTAGGCTGGATTGATGGATCCCTAAATTGAGACTCAATTCTGTTATGGTACGATAGATGAAGTAAATCCCGGATAAAAATTGTTCTATGGAAAAGAATCAACAGCTGTGCCTCTCAATGAGGCAAAAAGCGTTGGTCTCTATGATCCAAGTGCAATCTTTTCTCTGATATGACTATGGGACTTATGGGTTTGGTCAGATCAGTTCTGTTAGATAAGGCTTTTGACTACATTAGAGAAAAGTTATCCTGGAGGAATCGCTCGTGCTTTCCGGGCAAGGGAATTTTTTTTCGGGTTCGATTTTGGAAGAACCGATGGATTAGTCTCTTGTCCGGATATCCGTGTGGGTGAGGCCCCGAGTGTGGGACCCTGCCCCACGCAAGAAGTGCTACTTCCGCTGCTAGCACCCCTGAATTCATTACGCGGTGGGGACAGGGATCTCACAGTGTGTGTAGCCCAAACTTGTCTAGCATAATACACTCTAGAGCCACCTCTGTCCTCACACTAAACGTGCCAAGGACACACCTATGTCTTCCCAAGATGGGTCAATGTGTTGGATGACCATTTTTGTAGCATGACTCACCACTCGAATGACATTTACTCAACATCACTTCAATTTTTGAGGTACCTTCACAAGTTCCACTAAGTATTTTACAAACAATATCCAAAAAAATATCCAAAAAATATCAAACATGATTAAGTAACCATGCATTGCACACATCACAAGACATGGTAAACCATCACAAGTTTTGATGAGACAGTCTCAACCCCCCTCCATTAAATCTCTGAATACATTTTTTGATCCAATATCCTTGGTCCATACCTATATAGTCCTTGAGCAATAATTTAATCCATCCTTTAAGCCATAATATATCTAAGGCCATATTTACTAGGATCTTCTCCTTTTGGCCCTCCCATTGAACTTCTTAAGTCATTTGTAAGCATGCTACCCTGGACATTTTTCCTAGACACACTGGTACAAGGTTTTCTATGATAGACAGGGCAGGAGATTATACATGCTCAGCTTAGCATACCTACCCAATGTTGCCACCCAAGAACTTGAATAGGCTATTAGAGCAAAGCCATTACACTCCCATAGAATCCACAAGCCTAAGGGATTCCCTGGGCTGCTAGAATGATACGTCTTCCTAGATGATTCAGATACCCATTGGTTGAAGTATGTGGGAGATGTGGAAGTGCATGACCACTTCAACAAAATGTGGCAAAAGGAGTTTTTCAATATCTCTCTTTTGATCCACTCTACCATCCCACATTCAATAGAACCCACTGAACCCAAACCACCAGACTCAAAAAATCTTTTCCACTCAGCATGCAAAGCATGCAACAAGAAGCTAGCACAAGCTAAAAAGGAAGCCAAAAGGCTAGTTGATGAAGAAAGTGCTAAAGCTAAAGGGACAAGACAAGTACCTAAACATTTCAAGACCTTCCACATGGCCGACCAATTTTTCCAATATGATTGGCTCAAAGGTCTGATAGTGGGCAACGAGGGACCTCTTATGATGGTCCAGCCAAAGTCAAGGAGATAAATTTGGCAAGCCCGAGGAAGACCCAAGGCTAGTGTATATTGGTGAAGACCTCTCTACAGGGGAAGAGACCGAGCTTATCGCTCAACCGACAGAATTCTAGGATTTCTTCGCTTGGAAGTACATGGACATGAAAGGTGTATCCCCAGAAGTGGTCTAGCATACCATTCCAATGGTTGACGGAGCCACGCCGATCAAACAATGAGCGTATCCAGAATGAACCCTAGATACTCCAAGATGTTTTACAAAGAGATCGAGAGAGTTATTTATGGTGGATTCATATATGAATTTGAGCATACAAAGTGGGCATCATCTATCGTGATAGTGCCTAAGAAAAATAGAAAAGTCAGAGTGTATGTAGGGCTCAAAAAGGTCAATGCCCCTACCATCAGGGGACCACTATCCTTTGCCTTTCACTGAACATGTGCTAGAATGAGTAGGAGGAAAGCAAGCTTACAACGTCCTCGATGGATACAATTAGGTGCTGATTGTCCCAAGGACCAGCACAAAATAGCCTTTGCCACTGAATGGGGTATATACGCATACAGAGTCATGCCCTTCGGGGCTGACCAATGCCCCCAAAACCTTCCAACGCCTTATGTGTACGGCATAGAAGGAATATATTTGAAAGTTCCTTGAGGTCTTCATGGATGACCTTTGTGTCAATTCCTCCTAGAAGGAGCACCTTGCATGTTTGTGCAAAGTGCTAGAAAAGTGCAGGCTATACCGTATCTCATTAAACCCCCTCAACAAATGCCAATTCTATGTTTGGCATGGAGTGATCTTGGGACACATTGGCTCCAGGCAGGGAATCTCTACCGATGACAGCAAAGTGCAGCTCATCCTAGAGCTATGTCACCCACAAGCATCAAAGGAGTCCAATGCTTTATGGGACACATCGACTACTATCAACGATTCATGTTTATGTACATTGATATTGCTTGACCTCTTTACGGACTCCTCATTGTCTTCGAGTGGACTGATAAATGCCAATGGGCTTACACTATGCTCAAAAAAGCCTTGGTATAAGCGTACCAATTCTAAGATCCCCAAATTGGGACATCATCTTTCATGTCCACACTGATGCCTCAACCTTTGCTATAGGATGCGTGCTGGCCCAACTAGGAGAACACGAGATGAATTTCCCCATTAGTTTGCCAGCACTAACTTAATGAAGCTGAGAGGAACTACACTACGACAACCGAGAGAGAGGGATTAGCCATAGTCTACACTATTAAGAATTTTCACCATTATCTTTTGGCTACTAAGTTTGTTTTCTTCGTAGACCACCAAGCCCTTTTATACCTAGTAAATAAGCCCCCTGTCTGATAGGTAAAATCACTTATGGTGGCTGCTTATACTATTTGAGTTTGACTTCACTGCCGTTAGGAAAGGCTCTTAGCATATCCTCGTAGACCACATGTCAAGGATCCCCAATGGTCAACAATCGATAGGAGTAGATGATAATTTACTAGATGTTGCCCTATTCCAACTATGCTTGATTCCTGAATGGGGAGAGAGGCACACTTTTAGCCAATGGCTTACCTATAGATCCCTTCCTTAACAAAGACCGCGCCCATTTCTTAATAAAAAAAGTAGCCCCCTACCAACTCATTGGAGGTCAACTTTATAAATAGGGGAAAGATATAATCCTATGACGCTATGTCCGAGAAGATGAGTATGTATTCCTCCTTGAACAAGCTCACTCTGCCTATGCTGTGGGGGGCACTTTGCAGTAGATATCACTGCTCATAACTTCCTCACGGCTAGGTTATGGTGGCCCACTCTAATGGCTGACGCTGCAGAATACATCAAACAATGTGATAAGTGCCAGCGTACAACAATTCCCCGTTTCAAAGACCACATGCCCCTGCACCCTATAGTGTCTTTACAACCATTCGTGAAATGGGGCATAGCTTTCATTGGACCCATCAGTTTGGTAGCCAATACACTCAAGCCTGATACATAATAGCTGCTATGGATTATTGCACCAAGTGGGTAGAAGCTCGTGCAACCCACAAGGCCAATGCTAAATCAATTGCTTAATTCCTCTATGAATCAGTCATCATCACCCACCACTTTGGCTGCCCCCTTGAGCTCGTTAGCAACACAATGGGACACACTTCATTAATGAGGTAATCAAATTCCTCATGCAAGAATTCCTTGTCACTCACAAGAATTCCTCCCCATATTACTGCAGTAAATGACCAAGTGGAAAGTATGAACAAAATCCTATGTGCCATTCTAACCAAAACTGTGGAGGCCAACTGCAATGTTTGGGAACATAAGTTTCACGTTGCACTTTGGACTTATAGAACTTTAAGGCGCAACTAATATTACCCCCTTCAATTTAACCTCTGGCCTGAAGTAGTCATGCCCATGGTGTATGTAGTCCCTAGTCTACATGTCGCAGTGTAAGAAAAGCTCACTAGAAACTTCTTAGGTTGTCACCTATTCGAGCCTTGCAAAGCTTGATGAAACATGCCTTTAGCAGTATATATAGTCTGATTGTTGAGAAGTTAAGGCATAAACAGTGGTTTGACGACCAGCTTAAGGATAAACAAATGAATGAGGGTGACATGGCCCTCTTATTTAGTACTAAGACACACAAAAAGAAGCTCAAGCTCAGAGGCTTAGGATATTTCCTAGTCACTGAGATAACACCACAAAGCGTAGTACGCATCGAGACACTGGAAGGTGTGGCAATGGCTAGTTACTTCAATGGCAGCAAACTAAAATGCTACTATGGCCCTCTCATGGAGGCCATCTTAAAAGCCATCCACGATAAAAAACAGCAAAAGAAAGACCATGAGGATATGAAAACTGTTGAAATATACAAGTGAATAGGGTGTGGGAAAAAGCCCTTGGTTAGAGGCTGTAAAAGAGGATGTGTAAATGTGAAAGAACCTGTGAAAAGGTGAGAAGAATCTATTGGGAGAGAATAAAGGGTAGCATGAGAAGATTTAGAAAGTGCGGAGATATTCTGGGAAAAGTGAAGAGGTGGAGAGAATCAAGCAAAAGAGGTGGAGATATTCTGGGAGAGGTGGAGTGAATCAAGGAGAAATCAGTGGGATTAGATGCTTGGATGTAAACTCTATAAATTGAGGCATTGGCCTAATGAGAATTGGCTGGTTTTTTATTATCCATGCCTACATTAAGTTATTTGCTAATTACTCACTAATTATATCTTAATTATTTACTAATCACTTTGTTAATGATGTTGATTCTAGTATTTGATCCACCATAGCTCATCACATTGCTCTAATTTTCAACATGGTATCAGAGCCATGCCTAGAATCCATCAGGTTTATGAGCCCATTATCTAATTAATTAGGATTAGTAGATAGTTAGAAATTAATCAAATTTTTAGTTATTTTTCAACTCACCTCTGCACTCCCAGCCACAGTGGAGGAGCTCCCTCTCCTTGCACACATCAAATTAGCCCAAACCCTTCTAGCACAACATAGCTATCTCATTGCTCTTCAAGCTCATCAAATCAGCGCAGCAAATTGCCAAT
Source organism: Cibotium barometz (assembly GCF_041138505.1). Taxonomy (NCBI): domain Eukaryota; kingdom Viridiplantae; phylum Streptophyta; class Polypodiopsida; order Cyatheales; family Cibotiaceae; genus Cibotium; species Cibotium barometz. The sequence goes on from NC_141079.1 coordinate 12,662,146, forward strand.
GGGTTCAGGAGAAATCACAATTTTCTCAGGCACCTATTTCTGGGAGAAATTTACAGATCTTCACTTTATCAAATCAAATCAGCCTAATTCCTCTTAGCCCTGGCAGTTTTCAAGCATGCTCTACAAGTTGGTGAAGTCAGAATTCAATTTAATCAAGTCTACAGTGAGATCCAAGCTCTTCATCAAATCTGACAGGTGACTTTGGTAAAATAGAGATTAAGCATTCAATATTTGGTTAAATCTTGTGTTTCTTGGCTTAATCCTCTACTAGACTCATTGCTATTGATGTAATTGAAAGCATTTGAGCTCATTTGAAGTCTAAGGCACCAGATCTGGACTCCCCGCATACTCTGTTTTTTGCACACAAAATAGTGGATTAATTTACTAATCAATGATTAATCAATGCTAATCACTATATTTTGGTACAATTGAGGGTTCAAATTAACCATTAGGTATCTGATACAGATCCCTATAACTTCAGATTGCAATTCAAAGTTGGTTTGATACTCCAACCATTTCGTACAAATTGGTTACCCTTGATTTAATGTAATTTTTGGTGATTTTATGCTGATAAATTTGTTGTAATCATCTCTTAAACACCAGATTGAGTTGTAAAAGGGTAGATACTACCCTTGAATCTTGAAATTGGATCAAGAGGTAAGACCCCCTTCACATCACCATGAGTACAGCGCAAGAAATAGCCAAATTTAATGGGGAGCAGTTTTACACATGGCAGACAAAAACCATGTATTTGCTCATGAGGAAAAATCTGTGGGGGCTAGTTGAAGGGTACCATGAGAAGATTTAGGAAGTGTGGAGATATTCTGGGAAAAGTGAAGAGGTGGAGAGAATCAAGCAAAAGAGGTGGAGATATTCTGGGAGAGGTGGAGTGAATCAAGGAGAAATCAGTGGGATTAGATGCTTGGATGTAGTCTCTATAAATTGAGGCATTGGCCTAATGAGAATTGATTGGTTTTTGATTATCCATGCCTACATTAAGCTATTTGCTAATTACTCACTAATTACGTCTCAATTATTTAATGATGTTGATTCTAGTATTTGATCCACCATAGCTCATCACATTGCTCTAATTTTCAACAAAAACGAGCTACACAAGAAGAGGCCAAGGCAAGGCAAGGCAAGGCAAGGCAAGGCAAGCTGAGGCAGAGACATATCATGGTCAATATGGCCTAAGTGGTCAACTTAGAAGAAGAAGATTAGGAGGTGAAGCCAGATCAATTGTGGTTAGGAATGACCACCTCCACAAGCTTCATCCAAAAATTAGCTCTTGTTATAGGGGCTAGTTACAATTTGATGTCTTATGAAACTTGGTGTTCCCTTGGGTTACTCTCACTCAAAGAGACCCCTAGAATTGTTACAATTGTAGCATCATAGCATGTTCATTACTACAGAGGCACAGTCACCCTTTTGTTCAACATTGGAAATAATCCCTTGGAAGGGAAGTTTTACATGATGCCTGCAGGAACTATGCTTGAAGAGATACTCCTTGGAAGGGGTTGGATGGGACATAACCAGTGCAACATCATCGACTGGGATGCATGGACAGCAATGCTACAGCTGACCTCTAGTTACTGTCCTCATGATGGACAAAGAGCCTATACCCGCTCTCCCCCATGCCACACTCTTCCCATGTCACCACCCACCATCATTCCATCACCACACTCTTATCAATTCATCCCCCCAAAAAAGTGACCATTTCTCATTCCAACCACATCAATGCCTCACACACCTCCCCCACCACCACGCATGGCAGTCACCCACACTCATAGGTTCCCCTCACCAGATTTGCCCCACCAAACCAAACTAACACTGCTAACACTACTAACAAAACTCCATAGGGCTTACCATCTCACCTTTGGGTACCTAAAGAGCTTCTTGCAGAGCACAAGGTTATTATGAGGGTGAATCTAAATTGTGGATCCCCAAAAGATCCAGCAATCCCCTTTGTCCACAAGTAACCAAAGCTCCTCGTCCCCCATATCGACAACACATTCGCCAACCATAAGCCTATAGGGTATAGGACAAAGGTATAGGACAAATGCAGGCCCAAGCACTCCCCACGGAGTTCCAACCCTCAATCAAACCCTCAACTATATCCAAAACCAACTCTCTGGTGGATCCCCAAACCTCTTATATGATCCTAGTACTTCAATGAGGGCAATCATCATATTTGGATCCCCAAATCTCCCTAACCTCAACTTCCACCCTGTGTCACTCAACAGTCCCCTACCCTTTAATGGAAACCCAAGGCAACATCTGTTGTAAAGATTGCCCACGGAGGGTATCTCAATTAGAGACAGAAAAATAGGGTCATGAGGAGGGAGGCAGACTACTAGATTGTGTCAAGGAAGCTAACTCTAATACCAATTGTTGGAATTAGGGTTAGGGTTTCAACAATGCACACACACAAGATAGAGAAGCTTGCGAGCACACAAACTCACTAGAATAGAATTAACAAATGTGTGCCAAATATAAAAGATAAGTACACATCCCAAAATGAGTAGATAAGAGGGTGTACATACGCACAGGGGAAAAACCTTCCTAGTGAGGAAAAAAATGAGTAGATAAGAGGGTGTACATACGCATACGCACGGGGGAAAAAACCTCCTAGTGAGGGAAAAAATGCCTTGACACTCCTAAGTGTGTTCACTACTATATAATGCTACAATCACATGTATATGTTATGTGCATAAATCAGCATGTTTTTAAACCCATAGATGAACCTCTATTGATGATGCAATTGATGCATATGAAGCATTAAGCTTTATGCATGAACCTTATGCATTAAGTATTATACATTAAGATTATGCATGCATATAGATCATGCATGGAGCTTAAAGCTTAATGCATTATTATTAGTATATTAAGCTTATACCCGTTTCCATGAATCCCACCACCAGCTTTATGCATGAACCTTATGCATTAAGTATTATACATTAAGATTACGCATGCATATAGATCATGCATGGAGCTTAAAGCTTAATGCATTATTATTAGTATATTAAGCTTATGCCCGTTTCCATGAATCCCACCACCTTCCCTACCCCTCTCACTTCCTCTTTGCCTACTCCTCACTCTTCCACTTTCCCTTCTCCTCATCCTTCAATGCCTCCTAGTGCTCAATGCACTCCTATCCTCTCCATCATACAACAAACCCCGCTTACATTCGTGGTGGAACCTCCCCAGCATGTGGCATGCTCACAATGCCACTCATGTGGTGATAGCTCAAGGGCTTCTCAAAGCTGTTCCCTGGGTGTATTGGACGCTCTTTGCCTTTAACACAAATCACCTTACTTTATATCCTATAATACTCTGCCTACCTCCCTTTTATTAGATGAGCTTGCAATGGGGACTTTATCTCAAAAATGGGCCCTCATAAATTCCACCACATCACAACTACACACTATGTTGTTGATGATGGTAATGATGTGCTGCTATTTGTTGTTGATGATGATGATGATGAAACCTATATGCTATACTAACTACTGGATTAGTTAGCAATTATGACTGTTCATGTCAAAGATTAGCCATGGCTTGGCGGTTTGGAACCCAATCAAAGACTTCATCATCATAGCAAATGCTTGGGATATTAGAACTACTCATCTTGCCAATTTAATAGCATCGTCCTCAAATTCAGCTAATATGGCTCTATCATTGCCATCACCATGCACTAATCTTGGTGGACTAGCTTTGAAAGTAGAAACCACATCACGGAAACAGTGCCATAATCCATCTCATTAAATGGCTGTCAGCCTTGCTCATCTTTCCACTCGTCATCCCCACAAGACAAATACTAAGAACCATCTAAAAAATAAGACAAGCCCTCCTAGTGGAGACGTATTGGGCTAGGCCTATTTCACACCAGAGAAGGATGCAAGTCTAGTTTATACAAAAAGGGCATGAGCTAGCATGCCACCTTTGCATCAATCTTCATCACCAAGGGATTTAATGTGTGTGGTCACCAAAGTGTAAAGGCAAAGAGCTTTCAACATCTGAAGCACATTGTAAGGCACACTTGCATGCATATAAATATCAAACAAATAGTACAAAAATATATAGAGAATGAGATTACCATTGAAACTTTATAGATTGCTGGATTCAAGAATGCCTCCCTAAATACAAGAAGAAGATAGCAGTTATATCTTCATGTACGGGAATATGAAAAGGTTCTTTAAAGGTCATAAGCTAAGTGAAGTAGTGCATGCACATAGCCTAATAATGTGTAGATAAGTGTGTTAAATAACATGCTACCTTGCACACATGGGAGAAAGAAGAGAGGAAAGGTGCATGCAAGAGTCAAATCCAAAGAATAGCACTTGACCAACCCTATGAGGGTTAACTCCTTGATGTGAAGCTGCTAGGGGCTCACTCCACACTCTCCTTGTGTCACCCAAGAAGAGATCCAATGGCAGAGAGCAAGAGGGAAGGAGCTATGGAGAGTAGCTCAACTCTACCTCATTCCACTAGTATGCAAAAAGGACATGGTAGATAGCAAAGAGAAGGTAGAGAAGGAGAGAAAGGAGAACATTACCATTCCTACTCACATACATCGACAATCAAGCATGCAAGTAAGTAAGAACACAAACAAGGATGCAACAACAAGCTCACAAATGAGAGAAAGAGAGAGAAGGAAAACTCAAGTGAGACAAATGGGATTGTCCCTTTTCATATTCCATAAATTTTCTTATATACATGAGCTCATATTTACAATGTCTGGCCACCCATTTACAAGTGGGGGCCCAAACCTAGTCTTCCTACTTCTCTAGCTCTATGTACATCTATTCCTCTTCATGATGACCGACGTTACACAAGCCGTAAGTCTCAGTCATCCCATGTCTCATATACAATCGGCACATTGTGCAGTTACAAAAAGATAAAGTACAAGGGGTGTAGCCAAGTGAAAGGTCATGTTAACCAGATTGGTTAAGATACCCCCTCCTCCTAATGCAGGTCCATTCTTAGAACTGGCTGGATCTAGCGGTAATAGATTGAGTAGGTGCACGGATGAAATCACAGCATGAGGTAGAAGTAGGAGGGGCTCTATGGAAGACCTTGTGGCTCATCCAAAAAGTGGTCTCCATCATATCTTCGAAGGTTTGAAGTCGCTAAGCGGGCATCCACATAATGCACTTGTAATAGCTCAGGATCTGCTTGAGGGTGGGCCCTTTGTTGATGTCAAAAGAAAGACCTTGTGCACCTTCAAAGTAATGGTCCCAATTAGGAAATGACTCCAACAGTGTGATGAAGAGATTGAAGAAGAAAATGGTGGTGATCAGGGACTTGGTCGTCGTAAGTGGTAGATGAATTCATGGAAGCGCCAGACCATGCTTTCTTTAGTGCTTGGATGCTGCGCGGACAGGGGAGCGAACCAAGGGATTCAACTTGGGGTTCTTTTTTTGCTCCTCATGGAAGACATTCCATGCCCACCATCTATGAATTAAGAGTTAGTTGTGGGCTGATCTTGATTGCGCATGGCACATTATAATATGTCTCCCATATAAAGGGTTTGATGAGGAAAGTTCACCTCCAGGTCGACTGCTCGCCCATGAGTTCGAACATTATGGGGCGAGTAGAGGGCGAGTGGTCGGTGGTAGCCACTGCAAGGTGGGTGGTCGTGCTGCATGGGTGATGCTTCACCTCGAGGTACGAGCGCATGACATAGATGTCGAGGCAGTCGGTGATGCAGGTGAGAGGCTCAACCTGGAGTTGTCAACCAAGCAAGATGGCTATGGCCTACTGGAACTCCGTGCAGTCCAGGGGATTGCACCAATTTAGAGGGTTGAGCAGAGGGTTAACCTCCTCACGCTCTGATGGTGGTGGTGATGAGATCTCCCCTTCTTCGAGGTTCTATGTGGGGGTTTGCTAAGTTGGCAACGCGGGGGTGGAGGGGTTGTTGATGTTGAGGGTCCAGTTGGTGAGGTTGGCGTCGAGGATTGGTGGGGGTTTTAGTAGATGTGGAGGGTATGTCTCTGAATGTTGTGTGCATTCCTAATTGAAGGGATAAGAAAGGTGGTGAGGGGGGTGTGAATGATGAGGGTGGGGTGGGAAAATGGATGGGGGGAGAAGAAGATTGTGCTTGAAAAAGGGGAAGGTAGAGGTGCCACAGGGGGGGTGGTGATGGTGGGGGTTGGTTTCTGGGAGAGGTGCGGAGGATGAGCTGGGTTGTGTTGGGGGAGGTGGGGGGTTCATGGTGGGGACGAAGGTGCCAAACTTCCTTGTGGCAAACTGCCCTGCCCATCATCGCCTCCTTCGTTGTTGTTTGGGGCTGGGCCAGCTTCAGTGGCATCTACAAGGCCGTGGGCATGAAAGAAAGCCTCGTCGTGGCAGTGAAGTCCAGTGGGAAGGCGACATGTTCTCCTACCCACGTTTCAAAATACGGTACACCATGGGTAGAATCCAAGAAAGAGGCCCACGATGCCATAGAAACACATTACAATACCTCACTCAATCTCGAGAAGGGAAAAGGGCCATTTGCCTAACTAGAAAGAAAGTCTTATGTCCTTGCAAGTCACACGGTCGTTGCTTTGTCTTTCGATTGAGATTAGACTATATATTTTTCTCATCTCTAGTTTAGGCATGCGAGGTTCATGAAATCTCAAAGAAAGCTTTGGGTCTTCGAATAGTTAACGTCTCACATGTCATGAGGCGACGCATCATCAAACTGGTAGATGCGAGTTTGCTGCCATCACTTTGAGCTGCTCAAAACATCTTTGGTATAGAATCAGCAGGCCTTCTGCAATATAAGGGTGGAGATCATCCTCCCAAAGAGAAAGATAAGCACTATTGAACTGCTAGCAAGGCAAACATCTTGTAAGTAATGGAATGCCCCCTGTGGAGATCTGAGAGGGGTAGGGGTAGGTGCACAAGCCGTCGAAGATGGACAGATTAATGAACTCTGCTGTAGGCCGGAAGGGAATCCAAAATGTAGGAGCTGACACCAGCCTAAGGGTTGCTTGGAGAGGATGTTGGGGGAGATCATAAAAATCATGACGGTGGTGAAAAGAAAGGAGGCCCTAGAAAAACGGGGGATGAAGGTAATGGTTTGGACGGGGAGCTTAGTGAGGAGATAGGTGAAGTTGTGGCGGGACAGGGGCTTATCAAGATAAAGATTACGCTGTAAAAGGTTCAAACGGACACTCTAGAAATGGTGGAGGTCGATGAGCTGATATGGTGTCTATGGGGGGAGGGCTAAGATGGGGAGCTTAGTGGGTGTGTCCATCAGGGCGTCCACCTTACGGTCAAGAGTGCTGGAAGAGGGAGTAGAGTCGGTGGAAGGGGGCTTGGGTTGATCGGGTCTCAGCTTCTCCAAGGTGCTCTTCAAGGGTGCGGACGGTTGCCTCTGAAATCTCACGGTTCTTGAGGAAATCTCTTTGGGTGAAGTCAAGGGTATCCTCTTTTGTCTGGGCCTAATTCTGAGTGTCTTGATGCAAGCCCTCGATGATGGTGAGCTCATGATACGCCCTCTATGCCGCCTCATGGGCCTGAGTCAGCTGCATGCTATTGGAGCTCTGTAATTCGAGCAAAGGCGTGCCCCAATTGTCGAGTCTGCTATCAAACTTTGTTTGCAGCTACATGTACAAGAGGTTTGTCTGGTATAGATCCTCAGACATAACTCGTTCTTGGGCCTTGGCCTAGCAACATCTCTCTTTGGGAAACGTGGGCCACCTCCTGCTGATGGTAAATGTAGTCAGTCATCTATGTTTATTTATGTCAAACAATGTGGTAGGATTAATTAGAAAACAAATTGACGTGAGTAGGGTGGAAAGTGGGAGGATGGAATGCCCCGATGGCACCATCCTACGAACAAGTGGACCCGATTAGTCGGGTAGCTTTCCAACATATTAAGTGAAAGCCCTACGTTAGGTTCTCGGGCAATTCTATTCTAGAACACTAGGCCAGCGCGGCTGTACCTTGCATTGATGAGGAAAAAAGTGTTGTCTCTAGGAATCAAGATCCAAGTGCGAAGTTGGGCACATCTCTGTGGGCCGCATGTACACTTTCTACATATATGGAGAGTGCTCACTGTGTTCTGTGCTACACTAGGGGGAGAAGGGCTTGCCTCTGTGTTTGAGGGCATGTCAACAAAGTGTTTGGAGGTGGTGTCTCATATAAATTCCTATTGAAAAAGTCATGTTTCTGGTGCTCTTCCTCCTCTTCAGCAGCCTTCTTGGTTGCTTCTGCGCAGTAGCTACAGACTCTTCTTGTGTTGGGCGTGGGTTGAGTGGCTGAGGAGCCTATTCAGACTGGCTAGTGGTGTGGCCTCTTTGTAGGTGGTGGGGAGTTGGGAGAAATCAATGGGAGGGGGCACAGAGGTGGCTGCTGCGTCCAACCACTAAGCTAGATCATGGTGCGGGGCAACTCCTCCCATCCATTTGCATAATAAAGCACTTGGGTCAGCAATGTAGCGGCTTCTAGCTTCCCTTGGGGGTTAGAGAAGACTGTGTGTAGCTCCTTGAAGACATAATTTGCCTAGTTAACCATCTGACCTTGGTGTACCTGAGCCAAGGTGGTCAATGCTACATCTACTGAAGCGGTTTGTCCACCTAGTTGTAGTAGAAACTGCAATGGTCTGGCTGGCATGATAAGATCTTCTTGAATGTTGGCCCATTCTATGCCATCCTTGTTTGGGCTACCCCTAAATTAACCTCTGGTCAGCTTCGGTGCATTGGTAAGCCTGACATACAGCTGATCCATGTGGGGGAGTGACAAAGCATCTCTGATTAATTGCACATTGAGGTTCACCTGGGTGCCTATGGCCCTCGTTATCCAAGACTTTGCCAGTATGCTAATTGGTATCATAGGTTTCTATGAAGTATAGGGCATTGTAGAGGTCCTGTCCTCATGGTTCTAAAGTTGGAAATCTTCCCAAGCCAAGTTGCTCTCGCTTCTGCACCACATTGGGGTCTAAGGCTATGGTCCTGTAACACAGTCCACTATAATAGTTTGGCTACTTCGGCATGGGGCCCTTATTTATAAGTTTAGAAGAAGGGTATAACCACGAAAAATCCAGGGAATGGCCGTGGCATTTGCATGGAACAGACGTGGCAATTGAATGGCCATGGCAACTCTAGTAAACGGTCACAGGCTACAAAAAGGAATGGGCGTTCACTCAAGCAATTAGAAAGGAACGGCCACAGGAAGTCTAGGGAACAGTCGCAAGATCAATAAATCAAGAACGAATGAGCACAGGCTTCCAATTGAAGAAGGGAATGGGTGTTCACTCATGAAATCGGAAAGGAACAGCTGGGGCTTTGAATCAAATTTGGAATGGTTGTGGCAAACTTAGAATGGGCGTGGCAAGTCTTGGGTAGGTTTGGAACGATTGAGGCAGTTTTGGAATGGTCGTGGCACTTCAGAACCTACAAAGGAACGTCCATGGCAAATGTCGAATGCTCGTGGCATTTAACTTACACATTTTTTTTTTTGTGGGCACCTTGAAATAGGCTTTGTACCCAAAGGCTATGCTACTAGCAACCCGCCCAATTTGCCAAAATAAAGAGTTGATTCCAATCAGGTGATGGCGAGGTAGTGGGGTATCACTTCCTTAAGGGATTCTGGAAGTAGTTGGTAAGGAAGCACTTGAGCCTGAAAGAACCTAAGCTGATGATGGCATTGTTATACTCAATTGTTGTAGCCTCACAATGATAGGTGGGGGGGTTGCTGTTAGGAGAAGAAGTTGTATACTGTAATGTGGTGTATACAAAGTATACAGATTTTTTCGGGTCTGCGATGCATTTTGGGCACCGTAAGGTTTCTATAGACGTTCTGGAGAAGTGTCATCTTGGATTGGTTATGCTTGATTTTGGGTGTTTGGGCTGTGTAATGGTAAAGATTTAGTATACAGGAGCATCTACAGTGTCTTCAACAACATGGACCATCATACTTTTGCTAGTAACACTCTATTCTCTACTCTGGTTATTTTTCATAGACTTTGTAGGGTGATTCATTCAACTGGCAGCCATCCAGGGTTGCATCCATTGAATACTAAGTACTTGCAGTGTTTTGAAAGATTTTGCATTTGGTAGAAAGTCATAGCTGGCATTAGTGATGTATTCAACATGTTGTCTATTTTGCTAAGGGACAAACTTGATAGGACTAACTACCCATTGTGGTCCTATATGATGAGGCATGCACTGGTTGCTAAAGGCCTTTGGAATGTGGTCAATGGTAGTGAAACTCATCCTGTTTCATAACTACTAGTACAACCAGGTGCTGCAGGTACATCTAAAGAAGTAGAACTTGATACAGATGTGGCTCCTCCACATGCACCACCAGTACCTCCCACTGCTGTGCTAAAATGAGATGGGATGGAACAGATGCACAGGCACATGCATTGCTTGCACTTTCTGTGAAGCGAAGCATTATTCCTCATATTTGGTCATGTAAGACTTCAAAATAGGCATGGGATGCACTTGTTGCATTATACCAGGTGCACAATGAAGCACGTGTTGCATATCTGCGCAAACAGTTGGAGTCTGAGCACATGAATGAGGGAGACTCAATGGATAGCTTCTTTACCAAGATCAAATATTTTAAGGAGCAGCTTGCTAGACTCATGATGAAGGAAAATCCAAATGCCCTTACATTTGATGAGCTGGTTTCAGTACTCTTGCAAGAAGAGTAGTCTAAGAAAAACAGATCTAATATGCGAGTTTGTGAGACCAAGCTTTTGTTGCCAATCATAAAGGTAAAGGTAAAGCTTCTTCGCATGGTGGCTATAAGCCAAAATCAGAATCCTCAGGTAAGGATGCAAAGAAAGAAGGTGATAAGCCTAAAAAGAAGGGTAAGTGTCACTATTGCAGGAAACCAGGGCACTACATACATGAGTACAAGAAAAGACTAGAGAAGGAGAAAAAGAAAGGATCGGGCATGGCTATGGCTGATGCATCTACACCAAGTACAGAGAAGAAGGAATCTGCAAGTTTTTCTCAAGATGATTGGGCATGGACTGTACATTGCAGTTATGACCCTTCTGTTCATGATGTATGCATGTCAATGGCAGAATCGAATGCTTGGTACTTTGACAGTGGTGCTAGTAAGCACATTACTTCACAAAAAGGTTTGTTCTCATCTCTGAAATCTGTCCCAAGTGCAGGAACCATCACATGTGCAAATGGTTCCTCATATCCTGTCAAAGGAGTTGGTAGAGTTGTGCTCAACTGCTGCAAATGGGGGCACATTTACTCTTTTAAAATTTTTATATGTGCTAGGCATTAAGAAGAGCTTGCTGTTAGTTTTAGCCTTAGCCTTGTTAGGCTTGACGGGGAAATTTGTGGATGACAGATGTACAAATCTTCAGGATAGAAATGATGGTTATTCTATCATTGCCCTCGGGTACCTTATTTCATGACCTATATAAGATGGATGTATTTGAGAAGTTGCAGCATGATGCTTGCTCAGTCTCTACGACTAGTGCTATGAGTGATGCAAAATTATGGCATGCACGATTTGGCCATCTAAATTATGGCAGTTTGTTACGTCTTCAAAGGCATGATATGGTGTCTGAGTTGCCAACTCTTGAGACCCCTACTAGACACGTACATGTGAGGGGTGTATTCTTGGTAACTTGCATCGGGCATCATTTCCAAAGGATGGATCTGTGTGAGAGCTATTAAGAAATTACAGCTTATACATAGTGATGTATGTGGTCCTATGAGGACACCATCTATTGGGGGACATTTCTACTTCGTCACTTTTACTGATGATTACTCTAGATATAGCTAGGTGTATCCATTAAAGCAGAATTCAGAGGTTTTTATGTGCTTTAAGCACTTTGTATCCATGGCTAAAAATGCATGTGAATGTAAAGTTGGCACCCTTCGTTCAGATCAAGGGGGGGGTATATGTCCAAGGAATTTCATGCATATATGGTTGAAAAAGGCATAAGGCATAAGGCATCAATGTACAGTGACATACACACCTTAGAAAAATGGTGTAGCTCTGAGAGGAAGAACAGGTCTCTCATGGTGGAGATGCCATGATGTATGGTGAAAGCCCAAGATTTACCTCATGGTTTTTGGTTAGAGGCAACTATGTGCGCAAACTGTGTTTTGAACAAATGCCCTACCAAGGCCTTGCAGTCTAAAACTCCTTATGAAGCTTGGCATGGCAGGAAGCCTTATGTGGCTCATTTGCATGTTTTTGGTTGTCTTGCTTATGCTCTTGTGCTTGAGCAACAGCACAGTAAGCTTGATAATAATAAGGCAGTTAAATGCATATTTGTAGGGTACAGTTCAGAAGGCAAGGGATATAGACTCTACCATCCGGCCTCAAAGCGGATTTTAGTAAGTAGAGATGCTATTTTTATCAAAAACTCAGTTCAGCCCATGCTTTCATGCAAAAAACAGCAGAATGTATGCTCACAGGACATGTTTGATTTGTTGCTACCTTTGTTTAATGGAGGGCAGTCATATGTAGAGCAATTGAACCTTAACCAAGTGCTGAAATTCAGCCTTTGTAGGTACAAAATCAACCTGCAAATTAGCCTTTTGATGAGGCAATTATTGAGGATGTAGTGGATGAGGAGAGAGCAGTCATAGAAGAATCTAGGCATATGCCAAAATGGCTTGTGCAGACATTGAGGGATAGCAAGTTGGCAGCTCCTTTACCTAGCAGAACTCGTGTAGGTTCTCATCGTGCATATTATTCTCATGTGGATCATGTTCTCATTTCTACTTTATGTAATGAGGAGGAACCTGTTTCCTTTGAGGAAGCACAGGATGATGATCATTGGATGCATGCTATGCAGGATGAGTATAACTCTATACTCAAGAATGGCACCTGGTATTTGACAGATCTACCTCATGGCAAAGAAGGCCATTGGTACTAAGTGGGTTTACAAGTTGAAACACAAAGCAGATGGTAGCATTGATTGCTACAAGGCCAGACTTGTTGCAAAGGGGTATGCCTAGCAAAAGGACATTGATTATCATGAGACCTTTGCACCCACATCTTGTATGACTACCATTAGGTGTCTCATTGCTTTGGCAGAACATCATGGGTGGAATGTACATCAGTTGGACATTAAGACTGCATTCTTGAATGGTGATTTACATGAGGAGGTGTATGTATCGCAGCCTCCTGGCTTTGATGTGAAAGGGGAAGAGTCTAAAGTATGCAGGTTGAAAAAGGCTCTTTATGGCCTTAAAGAGGATCCTAGAGCATGGTATGAGAAGATTCATGCATACTTGGTTGGAAATGCTTTTTGCAATACTTGAGGGAAAAATGCCATGGCGGTCCTAAGTGTGTTCACACACATCACTACCATATAATGCTAACAATCCCCCCTGGATTGATGATGTGAACATGTACAAGGTATGGCCGATCAATCTTGGAAAGGCAGTAAGCCCAAAGCTTTACGAAAAGCTTCGAACTTTTCACGAGGAAGAGCCTTCATGAATAAATCTGCCATGTTGTCATGTGTACTTATCTTTTGTATCTGGCACACATTTAGTAATTCTATCCTAGTGAGTTTGTGTGCTCTCAAGCTTCTCTATCTTATGTGTATACATTGTTGAAACCCTAACCCTAATTCCAACAGTGATACCATGTTATATGATATAATATGAAAATGTAGAACCATGCATCAAGAATCAAATCTCTTCTCCAAGCACATGGAGTGATCCATGTCAAACTTTCACATAAGAATTTGCATGAAGCACCAACATCTACGTCATAGACTAAAATAAGCCTATCACCACCATAAAGACATATCATAGTAGATTCTCTAGCATTAGGAACACGTACCAAAAATGACACACCATCAAGACAATATATCGATGAAACACATGGTGAAAAATCACCACCATAAAACGATGCCAAATAGGATCTCAACAAACTGCATTAAGAAAGCATGGATGGTTAGATCATCCACCAAATAAAACACCATGGAATCACCATGATCTACCATAGGTACTAGAACAAGAGTATGCTCCTCCACTATAATATCATCTACAACATCATCATACTCTAACTTGGACATAGCAACATAAAAGATGTCATCAACAAAAGAATAAGCATCATGATCATCATGACTATGATCCACATAAACATCCTCATGAATAACATGTGTGTCACCAATCAAGGTGATAGAACAAAATCCATGGGTGTCATAAGAGAAATCTACTCCTTCCTCCCTATGCACCGCCCGCCAAGCACGAGGGCCTTCAAGAAATATACCTCTCCCATATCAACATAAAAAAATATAAACAATAAAACCATAAATGTATAATATCCACATGCAAATAGTATAGAAGAAACCATACTCTCTTGTTGTAAATAATCCATAAGCATATTCCTGAACATCCATGCATCAGAAAATTTCCATAAAGATCCGCATGTTTTGCTACCCATGATAGGCAACAAGCTGAATATATCTCTTGTGAATGGATATAAACCCACTTCTGCAAGATATGCAAATCAACCCCATCATACCTCACAAAAAAATGGGATAACCCTCTATCACATGGAAAAATTCATCAACGTGGATCCCATCATGCATAAAAAATCATCAATATCATCATGGATCACCATAGCATCATAAAAAATAATATCATGGGAAACAACATTTGCATGGGTGCAACATCATCTTGATGATCAAGAGAAAGCAAAAACTGCATAATCACCACCATCACATCAAGAGAAAGCAAAACTACATAATCACTGCATCACCATCATGATAAAAAGAATTATCACAAGCATATCATCCATGCACAATGCATGATCCATAAAAACACCATCAACATGATTAGCATGAAGATCAATATCATGAGAACCCAAAGAACAATCAAATAAGATCACATCAATGTATAGTAGGCTCAATAGATGCTCAGGAGGTTCACTATATGTAAACTCTCTATATCATATACGTTCAAGGCCTAATTAAAAAACCCCTTATCTGTAAATTTTCCATGAACAAAACACGCCCTTTTTCTATTCAATCTGTAAATACCCCCTTTAAATGGTACCCTTTTGTATGTAAAAAATGGATTAAAAAACCCCCTTTTGTTGAACCCATGTGCTACACTTACATATTTATGAGTTACACCCCCCCTGAGAATCGATGAAACCTTCAAATTTGGTTCATGAACATCTGGAACACTTACAAGAAGAACATCTTGCATAGATCCAACAAGAGGTCACACATTTGCATCAATGCTAGCTAAAGCTAACATCTCGGAATCATCAAGAATTCGGATGAGATCATCATCCACCATATCACCATGCATCGCTACATGATGTGTAAAAGCATCATCATAAACATGAGAAGAAGCCTGGTTATTTTTAACCATATCTGAAACTACATCATGTGGTGAAGTAGACTCTACCAAAAATGAATCTCAAAACTTGTGTCTTTCTGCAACAAGAACATTAGCAAAAAAGATATCTCCCACAAAAGTCATGTGGTGTTGCCTTATCACACAAGACATATACTTAGAAACATCAAGAATCACATTGGAAAGTCCATGTCCAAACTGCATACCATCATGGTAATCCTGACCACCTGCCAAACCTTGGGATCCATCTGATGCAAAGCTAGGTACATCCGAGATCTCCTCCTTGATCTTATGGCCTTTTTGGTTCTCCCATGCACTCTCAACTCCCACCATATCCACCCCATATTGGTACTCACAAGGCCAATAGCATCATCGCTATCTAACTCTGAGTCAATCTCATAGGTCTCCTTTAGTTCCTCTATGGCTTCTTGCAATAAAACTATCTTTTTAGAATAGGATTTGTTAATACCCTCTTCACGATAATGATAGGCATCATCTAAAGTGTATGAATAATCTTCCAATTTATCTTTAGCCTTATCTAGCATTTTAGATGATGATGCTTTACGAAAAGATTTTATTATCCCATGTAAATTTTCCATGCACCAATATTTGCATTTAGCCCCTTTGTATAAGGTTCAATCAAATACGAACATGCAGATGTGCTATGATGCATCTCTAAGGAAATTCTACACTTATTTTTCTTCTTCTTCCCCATTAATTCAAAATGAAAGCTACCCCCAATAGGTATACATACAGCATAGAAACATCCATTAGAAGATTGAGCAACTAAAGTACAAAACTAGACTAATTGGCATTCAAAGTCGGACATGGGTCACCTAGAACTTTGGAATCTTGACTCGGCCTACCGAATTGTTCAACCTAGACTTGTGCGCCTAAGACTCGGACTTCTCCGACGACTCAGACCACCTGGCTTAGGAGTCAGACTTGTGATAATATAGAAGCTGAGTCGCAGACAACTCCAACTTCTTGGCTCCTGAACACCAACAACTCGGGATCATTGGGGTGGCTACGAAGAACATGAGTGCAACCCCATCATATCACATTGTTGATGCCACACCAATAGCAAACATCCGATGCTCGACTCAACAAATTGGTTCCACACAAAAGACTAGTGAAGTAATGCCAAGAACTTAAAAGTAATATATTAACACCCTTTTAGGAAATTTGGAAAATCCCGTAATCTAGGACCAATTTGGAGGGATCCATATATGCCCTAAATCGCATAAATTTTGGGAAATTTTCATTTAATTTGGGACTCTTCTTTTTAGAACACTTTGCTAGTTGCACTAGGATTTGTAATAATTGATGTTTGCAAGCAAAGAGATATCTTCTCATGAGGAATGGTAGTGTTAATAAACACCTTTATGATACTATATAAATTTATGGTGGTCTTTGATTGAGGTGTTGATGAATAGCATTTATAGATGACCATAATTACTATATAAATTGATGGTGGTCTTTGATTGAGGTGTTGATGAATAGCATTTATAGATGACCATCATTACTTTATAAATTGATGGTGGTCTTTGATTGAGGTGTTGATGAATAGCATTTATAGATGACCATCATTACTTGCATAACATAAAAAAACCATTCGAGACAAATTGTACAACATTACTTCAATTTGAGAATAAGAAATTATGGGAAGTGAAAATATTCATTTTGAAGACAAAAAAGAAACATAAAGGAGTGCTAAGACAAAATCATATCATATATTCCGACAATATAGATCACATGTGCAAGCTAGAAAATGACATTGCATATGAAAATCCATAAAACCTTCTTGAAGCCTTGAGGAGACCCCATGGCCACACGGTCATAGGCCCACAATCTGAACACCACTAATTTTCAATTACTACCAATAAGCTTGCTTGTACTTTATTACTACCAATAAGTTTGCTTGTACTTTATCAATTACATTGGAAGGGATTTTAACCTTTTTATGGAATCTTCTTGCCTCTTGATATCCATGACCAAACCATTGCATCAACAAGTTCCCAATGCTTTGGATCTACCAAATTACAATACCAATTCTTTGACCAGCAATCATCATACAAATCGGTTATTTTTCTTCTTCCTGTGATTTGGTACCTAGTATTGAATCAAAACCTTTTTATAGTTGGGGGATATTCTATCCATGTCCACATCTGACTCCACAACTCCTAGCCATATTGGGCACTCAGGCTCCCATGACCTTAAAAGTAGAAAGTCCCCTTTTTCTCACATCAATGTGTGGTGTATATACATCCTTTGGTCTTCCTTTATGAGGGCCAGTGGTTTTTCCACTCATATCCCTGAAATGCTTCTAACTCTTCTTTTATCAGTTCCATATGATGTTATCCCTCAATCTCTGGCAAAAAACCTCTGTACATCCCAGCACACTTATTGGTTGGGTTTTGTGACCAATTCAGCCAAAATTCTAGATAGTCCCTCAACCCATAAACCATGTATTGGCTATCTCTCAATAGGCAACACATTAGGGTAGCATTGGTTTTCCTTTAGTGTCTCTCTTCCAAAGCTCAATTCCTCCTTCTTTTGGCAACCACACAAGTGATTTTCGGTGAATTTTGTACTACATTATTGGAATTTCAAAATTGCAATGGTTTCGAGTGTCCCACTAGAGTGTATTGCCCGTCTCACAAAGATAGCTGACAACAAAAGTTTTAAAGTCTAGAACTTGCGTAAGAAAAAAAGGTATTGGTGCCGAGCTCTCATATTGCCCGAATGTATCCATTGAATGTGCAAATGTGAATGTTATACCAGTTCAAAATCTACTAAACATTGCATCTATGTCCTCATGTGTATGCCCCACCATCAAGAAGCCTATATGCACCATTTTGAAAACCCCTCTGGTTGCTAGCAAAGACAATTAAGTAAACACATAACGGTTCTTATTCTCCGCTGCACAAGTATCCAATTGGAGTAAAAGATTCTCTGGAAATTTGCAAAAAGAGATGGGTTGAGGATTTGAAGAAAGATCATTTGACATTGAAGATATGGGTTGAGGACTTGGTGTAATATCATTTTCACCATTTCTGATGGGTTGAGGACTTGAAGAAACCACATTAGGACTTGAAGCAATTTTTTGAGGACCTAAATTCTCCTCAATAGCTCTTGTGGAATTTTTTGTTGCGGTGGTAACGTCACTCATGCCTCGCATTTTGTAGTGATGATCAAGATCCTTTCTTGAGTTCAATGCTTTTTGAACGATGTGATGTCACACTCTGGCATACCATCATTGCATAAGTCCCCTAGTGCATGCACATCAGCAATCCTTTCCAAGTTGTGTAAGCACATTGCAAGAGAGCCATTTGTGGTGTTGGGATCTGAGGACCGCAACCCGTTCAAGTCTTCATTCTTATGAGGAGATCACGCACTTCATTGTCCTTTGTTGATGCTAACTGAGACTTAATTCTACTACTGTAAGTACTATACTTAGAGAACTCACTAAGGTCATGCTTGAACTATGTATTCCAAATCCTATTGAAGGTGGTCTAAGACATTGGCTTATATTTGAGTTGCTTAAGTGACATGTTAACTTCATGTAGAATGTCAACTTGCTTATATGTATTAGGTATCACAAGCAGGGTCTCCCTAGTGCCATCAAGCATTGTTCTACTATTATGCGGTATTTTGTCAATGCAATTCTCCACAAAAGTTTGTATGATTGCTCTCCCCATTTTTGTGTGGTCTTTCCCCTTTCTTATAAGTCCTGCATTACCATGCATGCAATGATGTACACCACTCTTAAACTATTCCTTGTATCAATAAAATGATGTTTTTGAAATATCATGTATTTTGTACCAAGCTCTGCAACACACCTCCTCGCCATACATACAATTAAAATACATAGTCCATCTTCCCAAATGGGTTTTTTCACCAAGACACATTGAGAGTGTCATATACATAGTCCATTCTTTTTTGTGAAGGTTTTGACTCCAAAAGTCCTTGCGCAAAGCTTGAATATTATCACGATTTGCACGTTGACAATGGCTTTGTTTTCAACAATCGATAGTAACTACCAATTGTATAGATGAAAACGGAGCTATCTTTGGCTTTCTTTGATAGAAGCAATACTTTTAATTCTTTGAGAGTGGCTCTACCAAGGTAACATGCTTACAAAGTGTAAGTTACAAAGTGTAAGTTACAAAAAAAGGGGTTGGAGAAGGTGAGCTTTATCACATACCTCAAAACACACCACAAGATTTTGTCGTTCATCTCCTTGTGAGGATCGTTCAAAATCTGGACTTCTTCATCCAGCATGGGGAATAAGCGTTCTACACCTCAAACTTGTATTCCCAAATTGAATCGTGGTCCGAGGACGGCGAGAGATCCCATGTTCATCTGCCGGAGTGCACGAATGGTCTCTCGCCTAGAGGCCAGAGCTTGAAGATCAAGACCCCTTCCATCTTCTTTCAAAAATGCCGCCCAAAGATCTCATCAAAGCTCGACGTGTGCTAAATCAATGTTTCATTGAATGTGCAACAGATTCAAAGGTGGAGGCGGAGAGACACTCATTGAAATGGAAGGGGAAATGAGAAATAGGCAGGCTATTTTGGCTCAGAAATGGAAAGAAAGGGTGGAAAAGAGATAAACCCAAAGAGCTTCCCGCTCAAAAGAACTAGGATTCCTGCCATTGGAATAAATTATTACACCATGTGAGCCTTTAGAATAAACTAATACACCACATGGCATTCAAAAGTATTCGCCTTTTGCTTACACGTCCCCACCACATGGGTTCTCTTACATGGCCCCTTTTTGAGTCCATATTTTTCCTAATGGTAATCACTAGAATCTGTGTAAGTAAATCAGAAATGGTAGAATTTCCATCTTCTTTGTTTTTGTCTACAGTAGCCAGTAGCTTAACCCAATCATTAAATGATTGGGTTAAGCTACAGTAGCCAGTAGCTTAACCCAATCAGTAAATGATTGGGTTAAGCTACAGTAGCTAGTAGCTTAACCCAACCAGTAAATGATTGGGTTAAGCTACAGTAGGCAGTAGCTTAACCCAATCATTAAATGATAGGATTTGAAGTAGAGAACCTAACGGGAAGGTTTTTGGGTTGGTCGAGCAGAGAAATACTCTTACATGTTTCTTCATCTTTAAAACAGGCCAGAACATGTTTACATACCCTTGACGGGAGGTGTTCGATTGGGATATCAGGCCCATGAAATAAGGGTAAAATCTACAATCAACATAGTCAAGAGTCGGGTATGAGAAAGGTAACAAGGTAGTTATGACTTCCTTCAACCAGTCAGCTAAAAGGATAAGGACTGTGAGTCGTAATCCTAGCTAGAGGGTAGTGCTCCTAAACTTATCGCATGTCAACAACCAAGTGCATAAAGACAGTGAGGGGGTAGTTACCGAGACGACGACTAGCACAAAAGGGATCAAGACTGGTAGGCCAGGTTTTCCCTAAGGCCAACCCTGTGTACAGGTGTGTGTTGCTAGTTTTAAAACATATGCAATATCTACATATGAATAGACAAAACTATTCATAAAACCATACCATGGTGAAGCTATATGAAACCAACACCAAGGCATGAAAGATTCAATTGAAGAATGAGCTTCATAGTGTGGAGAAGAAAAATATTTTTGTAAATGATTATTCCTTGAAGATCAAGAACATTGTGGAATCCCTTGCATCAATTGGTATTTCTGTTGATGATGATGATAAGGTGGAACTGTGTCTACGTGGTCTCGGGCCACAATACAAGGCGTTCAAGACATCTATTCAGAATCGGGAGAACATTCCCAACTTCACAGATTTGGTGTCAATTCTGATCATTGAAGAGAAGAACTTGGGTGAAGATCAACAGTCTTCACAAAACAAAAATAGTTCAAAGCAACGGGCCTTCACACAAGTGTAGATAGAGGATGAGGTAGAGGTCATGGACGTGGTCAAGGTGGTGTGGCCGAACAGGTAATCAGACTTACGGTTAGTAGTAGCAACAGTCCTAGGATTCACAACAACAACACACAAGTGGAAGAGGCCAGTTTAGAGGTCATGGACATGTCCAAGGTGGTGGCCGAAGAGGTAATCAGAATTATGGTCAGCGGTAGCAACAGTCCCAGGATTCACAACAATAACACACAGGTGGAAGAGGCCAGTTTAGAGGTAGGGGGAGTCAAAGAGGTCATGGTAATTGGCAGAGGCAGCATAATGATCCACGAATGTGTTTTTTATGTGGTAAGCCTGGACATGTGCAGGCAGATTGCTATAAGAAGCAGAGTGACATACAAAATGGAAAAGTGCAACAAAACAACTATGCATCCTCTAGTAGAAATAATGAGGATAAATGAGAGGTTGTTTGTTATGCAACATGTAGTTAATGTTGTGTCTGGAAATGATGAAGCAGCATGTAAGAATGATGTATGGTATGTTGATTCAGGTGCTTTGAACCACATGACAAGTCATGGTGAGTGGTTCAAGGAAATGAAGAGTCTTGAAAGACCAAGTTTTGTTGAAATAGGGGATGACACTGCTCATTCGATTGCCCATGTTGGAGATGTGCCATTGTCTATTTAGGATGATAAGGTGAAGTACCTTGCAGATGTACTTTATGTTCCGAACATTATAAAGAATCTGGTTTCTGTTAGCCAAATGATTGAGCAGGGTTTGCTTTCCACATGTAAATTGAGGGTAAGCAGGGATGTTGTATTTGATAAGATGAGTTGAAAAAGATGTTTTGTGCTGATGTAAGTGGAAATGTGGCTGCACAGAATGGAAGTCAGCACAATCACAGTCATTGAGTGGACCAAGAGAGTCCTCATCCAGTGGTTTTGCTGATAGACCATGGAGTGGCAAGCTGCGTCATAATACCAGTCTTGAAAATGTAGTTGGTACATCACATAAAGGCAAAGAGAAAGTGGTTGAGCCCCTTGGTATGTCTAATATTTCTGCAAGGCATTCTCTTGTTGATAGAGATTCTAGTGGCTCGCGACGATGAGGAGCTTCGGATTCCAGCCAATGAGGACACCTGGTGTGAAGAAGGCTATGGAAGCCATGAATGCAAAGCTACGAAGACCTGGAAGAGTCAAAAACCCTGTGTAGAGGTTGACTTATGTGGTTATGTGGCACATCACTATGCCTATATGGCAAAAGTTATGCAGGTTGTAGAACCCACATGTTTTGATGAGGCTATTGGAAATGTGTGTTGGGAGAAAGCTATGGATGAGTAGATGGATGCATTGTATGGAAATGAGTGCCATTGCCTGAAGGCAAGAAAGCTATTGGGTGTAAGTGGGTGTATAAGGTGAAATATAATAGTGATGGCAGCATAAGTAGGTACAAAGCTAGATTGGTAGCCAAAGGATATGCGCAGACACATGGGATTGATTATGAGGAGACATTTTTCTCGGTTGCAAAGATTGAAACTTTGAGAGCTGTGATTGCGGTGGCTACAGCTAAAGGCTGGTTTTTACATCATATGGATGTAAAAAATGTGTTCTTGCATGGCAACTTGCAAGAATGGATCAGCCACCTGGTTTTGAGGATACAAGTCATCGAGAGTATGTATGTAAGCTTCATAAGGCCTTGTATGGGCTGAAGCAAGCTCCACAAGCATGGCATGACAAGTATCTTATCACTATTGGTTTTCATATGGCACATGCAGATCACTCCTTGCATGTGCGCAAGAGTGATAAGGGTATTGTGATCATCACCATATATGTAGATGATCTTATTGTTTGGGGTGAGAACTTGGATGATATTGAGCATGTGAAAATTCTTCTCAAAAGAAAGTTTGAGATGAAGGATTTGGGAGATATGCGCAACTTTTTGGAAATTGAGGTCATTTGCACACCTGAGGGTATTTGGCTGTCATAGAGATAGTATGTATTAGACATGTTATCCAAGTATGGGATGGCTAATTGTAAGCCAATCTTGGTGCCATTAGATCAAAATGGCAAGATTAGTGCAGATGCAAGTTATGTGTTGGAGGATCCCACTATGTATAGGAAGATTGTGGGGAGTTTGATCTATGTCACGATCAGCAGGCCACATTTGAGTTACACTATTGGCTTAGAGAGCTAGTTTATGCAGGTTCCGTGCAAACCACATCTTGATAGTGTGCGATGCATACTTCGGTATTTGAGGGCCACTATTGATTATGCATTGTTTTATGCAGCAAGTGTACCATTGGAGCTATATGGTTACACAGATGTAGATTAGGTAGGTACTGGATTTATGTTTTCATTGGGGAGTGTTGCTGTGAAATGGAGCAGCAAGCATCACGCGACGAGTACACAGAGGCAGAGTACAGAGGAGAGAGTACAAAGGAGCTGTGACATGGAGCAGCAAGAAGCAGCCCATAGTTACCTTATCGTGCGACGAGTATAGAGGAGCTGTGGTGGCAACGTGTGAGGTAGCTTGGTTACGCAAGGTACTTGCTGATTTGGGGTTACATGTGGAGAGAAAGGTTGTCATATATTGTGACAATCTTAACAGTATACAGTTGGCCACCAGTTCTCCATGTGCGGATGAAACACATTGAGGTACATTACCACTTCATCAGGGAGAGAGTCTTGGGGCAGGTGACATCGACTTGGCCTACGACAGCACAAAGGATCAGGTCGCTGACATCTTCACGAAGGCCTTGGGAGCTGAGAAGATCCCCATATTTTGAGATATGCTTGGAGTTCATGAGATGGAGTTGAGCTTGAGGGGGAGTGTTGAGATGTCAAGCTCAACATGAGCTGACACTCATGGAGCACTCATGAGGCGCCTGCATGACCATTTGACATTTACATCACTGGCGGGTTTGGTAGCTGGCATCGTCATATCTTTCCCGCCAGAGATTCTACAGCTAGACTACACCGACTAGTCCACACCTACTCACTCCACTAAGCGTGTTCACATTATGGACCGCTTGTATATAATCTATTATGTGTGTTAGTCACTTTATCTTCTTTGTAGACCTCTTTTTGTTGTGTGAGGAAGAAGAAGAATTTTAGCCTCTCACCTTGTGTGTTCTCTTCTAGGGTTTGTGTGAGTGTGTGTATGCTTGCAAGAGCTCAAGCTCTCTCCTCCCCTACACACAAACAACCTAACAAAGCATGATTATGTAAGTCTAGGTAACTATAACCTCTCGTAGATCAAGTTGTTATGTAATTACCCAAAAGAATAAACATTTATCAAGGTCTTCTTAAATATTTTATAAGTCATCATGTTTAATAGCCGACATCATATGAGGCAGATCTAAATATATCCAGATCCATTAGTACAAGGGGACAGTAGCCCTCTCAATCAGAGTAGACCAAGATATCAATCAGTTTTTTATAAGCTATTTATCAGGAGTAACACCCTATAGAGTTCATAAAAATGTATGTGCTCTAACTATACAACAAGCCATAGTATTGAACACAACAAATGGGAGCATCCCAATCAACAAGCCAAACCCCTAATTATAGTGCCATGCACACATAGCTTATGATGTTTATGTAGAGGAAAAGCACCAATGAAGCCCTATACACTAATTACCTAATGTTCAGTTGTAGGTTAGAAGCCAAAACAGCCCAGTTTGAATTACTTCAGAGGTTATGTTCATGGGGCAGAGGAGCATCCGAATGCTTTCGACATTAGTCATTTTAAGACCAACCATCATATGTAAACTCTTCTCATTCAATCTAGCAACTAGCATAATTTTTAAGAACAATATACAGAGTTGAAAACAAGTCCATAGAGATTTTATTTAACCTGTTAACAGATATTAAGCCAACATCAGTAGCCCCATCTGCTACATTATTATAGTTTTGTTTTAAAAAAATCTATAATGAATACCTAGTAGAATAACCAGTATTTCACCTAATAGCCCAAGCTGGGGTTAGCTTAGGTCAGTAGGTTATCAGAGAAGGTTAGCTCAAGAGATAGGGTTAAAGATCTGTTCAGAGTCATATTTGACCTAAGAAGACATTTTAGAGGATCAACTAATTCAAGTTGACGAGGGTAAGGTGTCGGACTATATCAAGCAAAGACTCAGAGGATACCTGAAGGTTAGCTAAAGTGAGGTAAGAGACTGTAGTATTCAATCTTTGTAGGATCTGAAGTGTTTGAAGGTATGTGAGTGTCAAAGGGAGGACACAGAGGTGAGGAGATCTGAATCAACTGAATCAGTTTAGTCACACCTGAGTCAAATAAAAGTCAGTAGAGGACAACTAACATATTCAATAGGGTCCTAGAGCTACAGATTTGGGGATTGAAGATTGCCAGTTCTAGAGGAAAATCGAAGGGTCCTAAAGGACAAGAATCTGACAGAGGTCACATCAGTAGTTAGCTAAATCAGATTATAATCAGGTAGTAGTCAGCTAAGAGTTAGTTGGGGTCAGTTTAGGTCAGCAGGTTATCATAGAAGATGAACTAAGGAGATACGGTTGAAGATCAAGGTTGTTCAAAGTCATATCTGACCTAAGAAGACATTTTAGAGGATTAGCTGGATCAATTTGAGGAGGGTATAGTGTTGGCCTATATTAGAGATTCAGAGGATCGCTGAAGGTCAGCTAAAGTGAGGTAAGAGAGTGTATAGTTCAATCTTTATAGGATCTGAAATGTTTGACGGTCAGTGAGTGTCAAAGGACACAGAGGTGAGGAGATTTGAATCAGCTAATCAGTTTAGTCAGACGTGAGTCAAGTAAGAGTGAGTACAGGAGGACAATTGACATATTCAGTAGGGTCCTAGAGCTAGAGATTTGGGGATTGAAGATTGTTGGTTCTGGAAGAAAATCTAAGGGTCTGGAGAACAAGAATCTAACAGAGGTCAGATTTAGCAATTAGCCGAATGAGATTACAGTCAGGTAGTGGTTAGCTAAGAGTCAGCTGGGGTCAATTTAGGAGGTCAACAGGTTATCAGAGAAGGTCAGCTGAGGAGATAGGGTTGAAGATCAGGGTTGTTCAAAGTCATATCTGACCTAAGAAAACATTTTAGAGGATTAGCTTATTCAAGTTGAGGAGGGTAAGGTGTCGGACTGAGATTCATAGAATAATTGAAGGTCAGCTAAAGTGAGATAAGAAACTGTAGTGTTCAATCTTTGTAGGATCTAAAGTGTTTGAAGGTCAATGAGTGTCAAAGTACACAGAGGTAAGGAGATCTAAAACAACTAAATCAGCTGAAACAGTTTAGTTAGATCTAAGTCAAATAAGAGTCAGTAGAGGACAACTAACATATTCAATAAGGTCCTAGAGCTAGAGATTTAAGGATTATAGATTGCTCGTTCTGGAGAAAAATTTGAGGGTGTGGAGGACAAGAATCTGATAGAGGTTAGTAGCAGTTAGCTAAATCAGATTAAGAGCAAGTAGTGCTCTAGTTGGGGTCATTTTAGGTCAGTAGGTTGTCAGAGAAGGTTAGCTGAGGAGATAGGATTGAAGATCAAGGTCGTTTAGAGTCATATCTGACCTAAGATGACATTTTAGATGATCAATTGATTCAAGTTGAGGAGGGTAAGGTGTTGGACTGTATCATCAGAGATTTAGAGGATAGTTGTAAATATGTTGTGTACCCTGAGCTAGGCAACACATAACCATATGTAGTAGATGTAGTCTAAATAGAAGGATGATCATGGTCATAATGAACCCATGTTCATAACCACGTGTATTCATAGTTCAAAGTAACACTCTTTCATTTTTACCATGCAGAATACTTAAAGAAAAGCTTTGATCCAGCAATATTTAGAGCTAAAACACATAATGATGCCCATGAATATAGTTCCTTATATTAATTTAATTACTTGCAAAATCCAAGCTTACTCAAGTATGAAAAAAATAGTGTTATTCTTAAGTACTTGTGTATATGGGCAGAAGGACCCCCTACAGAGGCAAGGGTGAGAGACATCGTGTAATGCTCAATAAGAAAGCAGACACGCTAAGTGAGTAAAAGAAGCCACCTCCATTCTAATATAGGGGTCACGGCTGAGGCGGCAGATTGGAGGAATCTTCCATCTTTGTCATAGCAGCAGGTGCAAGAACATTACTGCCCACCACCATCCCTTGTAAGATTATAATAAACAGTCGTGTACAGAGGTGCAACAGAGTCACAACAACCCACAGGTATCAGGTGCCACAAAAACATAACTATCCACCATCATCACTTGTAGGGTTATCATTCATGTACAAAGGCACGATAGAGTCACAACAACCTATAGGTCCAATGTGAAAGAGTTGTAGAAGTAAAGAACCCTAGTAAAGTAGACTATTAAGCAATTTGTGCCATTACATGTGTCATATGAGCACAAATGGAGTAAGTTTGTGTGTGTGTGTGTGTGTGTGTGTGTGTGCACATGTTTTAACACACACACACACAAATATATACATGTATACATGTATATATGTATGTATGTATGTGTAAGTATATATAATTATCTATATATACATACATACATACATCCATACATACATGCATGCATGCATATATACATGCATACATACACACATATAAATTTTATTGGTTTATTTATGTATGTATTGTTGCCATATATATAGGCAGTGATGTGTGTGAACACACTTAGGACCGTCGGGGCACTTTTTCCCTATTTAGGAGGTTTTTTCCCCCGGCTTGTATATACGCCCAATTTTTTGGGGCTAACTTATCTTTTGTACATTGACACAATCTAATACATTGTGTGTTGTGTGCTTCTTTCTTCTTCTTCTCCAAGCTTGGTGTGCTTTCCTACAACCCTAATTCCAACAATTGGTATCAGAGCAAGCATCGGCTCCTAGGGCTACGCCGCTAGCACCCTCCGACTCACGTTCTCTGATTGAGGTGAGCTTTCACGAGCACTTGTAGGTCCTTATACTCTGTAGATTATGTCCCTAGGGCTTTGCGTTCTCAAAAATTGCATCTGAGGTCGTTTCGGGCTCCGTTTTTGCATTTCAAGTTTTGCAAAAATTTTGACAGTGCAGTTTTCTGCAAAACAGGCATATGTATTCTATTGTGGACCGTGCTACATAGCACGAGTTGTTTTCTGTTCAGTCTTTGCTTCATTACAGGTAGCTTTTGCATCAGTTTCAGTCAGTGGCCATGACTGATAACAGCAATGATGTATTTCGCATGTTGTCTGCTGATGACAAATTGGATGGAGACAGCAAACAACTACCCACTTTGGGCATACATGATGCAGCATGTTTTAGTTGCAAAAGAAGTGTGGAACATTGTGCAGGGTATGGATGTACGTCTAGGTTTTGTGGATGTAGGATCTGTTGAGGATGTTGCAGGTTCTAGTAGCTCTACTATTGCTACTGTTTTACCCACTACTGAACAAGCTCGTTGGGATGGTAAAGATGCGCAGGCTCATGCCTTGATTGCACTTTCTATCAAACGTAACATCACCCCATATATTCGTTTAGCTAAAACAGCAAAACAGGCTTGGGATATTCTAGCTAGTTTGTATATGTAGATGGTAATAACGAGGCAAAAATCTCTTACCTAATCTCTTACCTGCGTAAAGAGCTAGAATCAAAGATTATGCAGGAAGATGATGACATGAATGTTTTTCTTGCTGAGATTAAAGATCTTAAGGAACAGTTGATTTCTGCAGGTGAGATTATTCCTGATCATTCTCTTGTGCAGATTGTTCTTGATGCTTTACCTGAGTCATATTAGACTTTTGCTTCCACGTGGAGACTTCTTACTGAGGATAGACCTGATGTTGTCAAGTATGATACTTTAGTCAACAAGCTCTTACAAGAAGCGCAGTCCAGGTAAAACAGGGCTAGGCTGCGTGCAGTTGATCAGGCATTTGTTGCTGCCCAGCAGAGAAGAAGTGGTAAGGCAGCCGCTTCCATTGTTTCTTCTCCTATTAGTAGGTCTGCAACTTCTTCTCCTTCCACATGTAGTAACAATAGGTCTAAGAAGGCTCTTGATAAAGGTAAGAAAAAAATGAGATGCAACTATTGTAAGGCAACTGATCATATCATTAAGAATTGCCCTAAGGTAAAGGCTAAAGAGGCAAAGAAGAAAGAGTCAAATGCAGCCACAATAGCGGATGCTTCTACAAATGCAGATTCTGCAAATGTTGTGCAGGATACAAAATAGGCGTTTAGCGTGTATTGCCAGTATGATCCATCTGTACCATTAGGGAAAAACGGAGCTCATTTTGGGGCCCTGTAAGAAATTCACTATTTTTCGATTTATTTCTCTCCTAAAAGATCTCAAAAATAATAAAATATGAAAACGTGGCTCAGAACTGTCAGTAAGGACCACTGAACTGTCAGTTCAGAAAAGAATAAGATAATCTTTTGTCTAACTAACACGATTTTGCATTAAATATCTCCTTAATTTTTTTTGTTTCTCGAAGATTTCGCATCTCTTTTGACGACGTGTGCAGGCCTCTCATAAAGAATCCATCACTGAACTTAATGATTGTATGGATACCGCCACACTTCCACAATTCATGTTACAAAAAGACTATGAGATTGACAAGCCAACTTTGCAACCTCAGAAGAACAATATGCTCGAGCATAAAAAAGACGAAAGGATACGGTGCTAAATGCTCAACAACGGGAAAATATGAAAAGAGAAGGGCTCCAACATATTGACTTATGGTGTGATGGAAGTATATATCCAAAATGTCTAGTAAAAAACTCTACACCTCCATTTGTCAATCCAACCACACTACTGAGGTTTGCGGGCGATGGACAGAATGGACTTCTTGGTTATATTTCAGCACAGTCTGCATTTGCAGAAACATATAAAACAATGTACCTACAAGAAAAGAGAGCCAAGATTCAAGAGATAGCTATTCGTGCAAAATTGGAGCAGCAGTTGCAGAATGAAATTGAGGAGCATTCAAAGAGTAAAAAAGAGTTAACAAGATCAAGAAGGAAGAGAACCATGCTTGGAGACAGACAACGAAGCAGGAAGATTAAAAACATTGCAAATTTGAAGGCTGGGACTGGTGGATGCAAGCGAAGAATTCAGGAAGCAAGGTTATTTTGTAATTTTTTATTTTTTAAACTCAAAAATGCTCTCAAATGACTATATCTATTTTGTCCATTAATGCAAAACAGGATTGGAAGTGTTGAATAATATAGGCATATTGTGTTGTTACTATATTGTTACTATAGGAAATTATTGGAACCTGCAAAAGAAAATATGGATCCCAACCTTCTTCCAGTTAAACAAATGAAAGGATTGCTTTCTTGTGGTGTAGCAAAAGGTTTGATTGAAGAAAAAAAATACAAAACAATCAAACGCAATGTTGTAGAGGACTTTATATCCAATAATCAAGTTGATGGTACTACAATCCAAGAGGCTCTTGATGTTAGTGGAGTTAGCAGGAAGGGATATAGTTTGATTTTCCATGCGATATCCTCAACTCTGAGAGATCAAAGGATTAAACGAGTTTTACTGCCAAATCCAGCAACAGTGTGGAAGATAAGAGGTCATTTGAATGAAAGTATAGATGAGTTTATTGGACCATATATCCATATTGAAGAAATATTTCATGGTGCTAAAGGAACCACTGTGTATGACCCTTGGAACAATATATTTGTAGATCTACAACAACTTCAAAGAAGAATGGTCGAGTTTTATGGAATAACATTTGAAGAGTGCAAAGGCATTTTGAAATTTGTTATCAAACTGGATGAGTGTGAGGTTGTAAAGGAAAAGAAAATGGAAAGGATTACTATCACATTGATGAATGGAGCACTTGATACATCATTGAATGAAGCAAGTTCGAAGTATTTTAGTGTGCAGTCGGAGAAACACATATGGTGGTTGGGCTCATTCCAGGTATGATCATTTTTTATTTCGTACTTGATTTTAGTCAATGTTTTCAAATCTTTTATAGTAAGACTTTTGTTTTGTATAATCACAGGTAAAGACAGAAGACCATGAAACACTAGATTGGGTGTTTCACCACACGGAAATACCAAGAATAATTAAAAGACAAGTGCAAGGAGAGAATCTCCATGTTGCAGGAAAAGGTGATTTTCAAGTAGAGTGGCATATGGCGGGGGATCTTAAAACACTTAAGTGCATGTACAACGTTAGTAAAGGAGGTAACTCAAAGTCTCCTTGTCTTTACTGCAAAGAATCAGCTCAAGTAATGGATTCCAAATGGTGGAAGAGAGCACCTAATAGAGATAAAGTTGACCCTGACTTCAAGGCCATTCTTGACATTCCACTATGTAATGTTCACATATGCACATTGCATGCTCTATGTCGAATTATTGAGAAATTGGTATTTTTGTATATTCGATTTGCTTGGAAACTCCGTCCCGAAAGAAATAGAAAGGATGCTCTTCATGCATTGGAAAAAGTGTTATCCGATATAGGTCTGCATGGAGGTGATGTTCATATCACAAAGGATTTTAAAAAGTCTACCAATGGCAAGGAGGTACCAATCAAGCCCTCTATTGGTGGTGTTAAGGCAAGAAGATTCTTGTCTCGACCCAAACACAATAGTAAGCAAGTAAGGCAAGGTAGAACAATTTCAAGGATTAGTTATGGATTGTGGAAGCAAGTCCATAATGCCGTGAAAGATCATGAGGCAGATGGGGAAGCACGAAATGTGAAGGCAGAGGTGTGGAGGTCTCTTGATCAACTCTTCATGTTCTGTGACAATGTAACATGGACAAAGAGTGATTACAAGAACTTTGAAGAGGCAATTAAACATTTTGGGAAGTTAATGAAAGACGCATGGACAGCCTGCAATATAACTCACTACATGGTAAAGTGATGTCTTCTTCTTTTACTTAAGTGTGATCCTCTTTTCTTTTATAACTTACTATGCATTCTTATGTCTTTGTGAAAACAGCATATCATCTACAACCACCTTCCCTATTTTGTCAAAAAGTATGGATGCCCAGCAATTTGGTCTACCCAAGGCATGGAGAAGTCTCACTACATGGCACGTAATGCATTTTTCAGACACACACAACACTATGGAGGGAGTCAAAAGGCAAATAGTCTGAAGGAAGTCTTCCAATGGTTTTACTGAGGCATTCTACAAAGGCTGCATGCTAAAAGAAAAGTTGCTAGTTCCAAAGTCAAGCTTGCTTTTATTCTAGCCCAAAAGCAAAGACGAAGACAAACTTTGGACAATTCAATGGCAGCAGAGAGACATAGACAGTGGAGGGATTCGAAGATATTTAGAAACCATAAATGGACAAGTAAACATGAATAGCAGTTTGTAACTTATTGGTGTTATGTCCACATGTTTTCAAACTCAATCAATAGATTTTTATTCTGTGGAACAAGTGACTCTTGGTGTTATGCCTATATGTTTTGAGACTCCATCAAAAGTATTTCTTTTGTGAAACATGTGATCTATATTAACAAGCATCAATACATCCATATATTAACACACAAAAAATTCAATCAATACTATTAAATTATGCTAGACATACTGTTGATCCTTACCAATAAAGTACTGAGTGTCAAACGCTTTTAGAAGCTTTTGAGTGTGGGAAGAGTACTGAAGTGTCGTACGGTGATGGGACAAATGCAAAAGGGTACTGATCGTCCGTACGGACAAGGAACTGATGAGGATCAAAGACTTTGTACAAATCAGTTCAACTTCAACATAATGTTTGTGCTATATTTGATGACTAAATCCTATTACTCCCAAGGCTTGCGGACTCTTTTTCTTCCTTATTGGCTTGATGTCGACTTTTTGTTTATCAATGCTTGCCTCTGTTGCTTGTCTGAGAGGGGTATCCTTGTCTTCAGCTATCTCCACGTGTTCTTCTTCTTGGATTGTGTGGCCTGATGCAATCATGGGTGGCTCTCGAAACCTTATGAGCTTGTGTTTTCCATAGCCCTCTAGACATTTGGGCTCCTTCACACCACATGCTAATGCATAAGAAGTGTAAGACAAAAAGTAAGAGGCCCTAGACGCCTGCTTATTCACATAATCCCCAAATATATCTATGGTGGACAACCTCTCTATTAAAATGATCTTTTCCTTTTGCCATGGAAGATCATGTCCACCTAAAACCCTAGACAAACATTTAAAGAAGTAAACAATGGCTTCTCCATTGTTGCTCAACTGCCTATGGTAAATCAAGATCTTAGCACTGCCTAGATCGTGAATATAATGAGCTAGGCTTGACATTTTGCCAAACCCAGCCGGCCTGCTTCCACTTGATCTCTGGAGGAATGTGTCATCCTCAATTTGTAGCTGCCATGTATCAAAAGATTGTAGTGAGATAATGATACATAACTACAAAACATTTAAACACAAGATAAAGTATTTGATTTGAAGTAATAATATCATACCCTCTCATTTTCATCAGCAACAAGAAGTTCATCTTTCCAAAGATTTATTCCTCTCCCCTCCAGTCCAGCCTCTTCTTTAAGTTTTTCCTTATGAAGTGCTGAGAGATTCATAGCTTCTTGGGTGAGCTGGAAGGCAGCTTCATCTGGCTCTTGGAAATTTTCAGCCTCTTTGAAATAAATATTAAGGGCCTCTGCAGGATCAAAAGTTGTTTCCAAAGCTAGCAGTGAATGGTCATCCTCTATGCCAACCTCCTTGTCAAGCCTTGAAGCCTGGGCAATAAGGGAAATGGCATAGTCCTCCCTCAAATTGAACATACACTCTATATCATGGAGGAAAACATAATCTTTACCACCAATCAAGACACCTGGAAGCATGGGCACTGCATAGTTGCTGCTCTGAACATCAAAATCTTCAACTGGCTGTGCTGCCCTAAGAGTTTCAGTCCTCAGTTGAACAAGGTCAAGAGCAGCCACTTGCAGCCCCTCATCCTCGAGGTTGATATCTTCTTCCTGCTCTGCCATATCTGTTGCCATAGGAATATCCTCTTTTACCTCCGCTACAGATATATCTTCTTCTTCAGTCTCCTGCCCTTGCTCTTCTAGATATTGCTGTTGAAAGACAATGTACATAAGGAATGCCATGTTTTCCTCAAGCACTCTACACTTTCTGGTGTGCAAGTTACAGCTGAATTTATATTCCTCAGGCAGGCTGTCAAACCTTCTATTCACATGGTACCTCAGCCTGTCAATGGAGACAATATGATTTAAATGCACAAAAACCTTTTCACCTTCCACAATCCTTCCTGCCTCTGTCAGTTGTTTGAAGGTATCCCAATGGTCTGAAAGGAAATCTCTGTGATGGTCCAAAAGAGAGCTCATAGTGAACTCCCTGTTGAAAATACTGTGGTATATGTGGAAGTTCCTCTGAGCCTTGCACTTGTGAAGAAAGTCAAATAGGAGCAAATCTGGAGATTTGTCCTCTTCTGGTTCCCTTTGTTTTGAAAGGGAAGACTCACCTTTCTGCTCTAGTCTCTTGCTTTTGCCTGAACCAAAATTTATATAACATGAATTCTATATGCTCACATATGCAATCAGATAATGTATAGGATATCACCAAACAACTCTCTTCATAAGCACACATAAATCACCTGGTGATTGCTATGGTCTGAGTATAGCAGCAGAAAAGTCCAGCTTCCTCTTGAAAGGAGCTGCTTGAGAATCAACTGTTCCAAAGCAAAAACCTTTCTCATCATCAAGAAAGACATCCCCATAGACATAGAAAGTAGAACAATGAGGAAACAGTAAAAACCAAAAGGGACACAAGAATTTGCAACAAAACGCGATGCAGATACATTTGAAAAATGTCAAGTGCTCTCCTCGCATTTTGTTGCAAATTCTAAATTTCTATTGACATCCATCTCCAATCAAATGCTAGGGATATCTCACAATGTTCAGGACAGTAAATGATACCAGGAGGAATTCCCTAGGGCAAAAGAGAGCAAAAGAAAGAGGAAAAAATAAAAACTAAAACAAATATCAGAATTTGCAGGAAAACGCGATTCGGAGCATTTGGAAACTGTAAAGCACTATAATCGCATTTTGTTGCAAAATTCTAAATCCTATTCATATCCATCTCTAATCAAATCCTAGGGTGATCTACTAGATTTCTAGGCACTGAGATTCAAGAATTCTACAGATGGAAGAAATATATATCAGAAAACATTGGAAAGGGTATAGATCTCTGACCTTTCTTTTCCTCTTCCATACTGTTGGAGTAGCCCTGGAGATTCTCCTGCTCTCTTCCAAACTTGAGCTGTAGCACTGGTAACCTGGAGATCTGGTAATGGTAGTAGTCTTCAGACAGGTTGCAGAGTGGATGGAGTGTGTTGGGTAGGAAGTGATCAGAGTGGGAAAGAAAAGGATGATGGGAGGGTGCTGGCAGGGATGGAAGACGGGGAGGGAAAAGTGTTAATGGATCTAATTATAAAATCATGATTGGCACAATTTCCAAGGCAAAAAGTGACCCACAAATTTCAAATTCCAAAAGATCTGGGTGGGACCCACACGTGCTAAAAAACGACTATATTTCACACGTGTGGTATTTAATAACTCCTTTATTTGTATTTTGCAATAATCTACTCTCCTAACTCAGTTCTCTTGCATCTCTACCTCCCTACTCTACACCATCAGCATCCAGACCAGCAGCAGAGGTTCATCCCCAGCACAGGATACTCATCATCAGCACAGCACACTTGCAGATAGCTTCCAGGTTAGTAAGACAATCTATTTCCTTCTCTTCTTGTTTAATAGTATATTAGGGTAAGGAACTGATTGATGTGATGTAGGTTAGATATTATGATAAATATTATATGCATTTTTTAGATTTTCTCCACTGCATGTAGAAGCAGGAAGACTTTTTATTTGGGCTTGTTGAGTGAGAGCTTGATCACTTCTTGATGTCTATAGGCACAATCCATGTTGCACCAAGCTGCATACACACTGAAATGACTAAAGGCATGTTGAAGTATGCTGTCTCTAGAATTTGCAGCAAAACGCGAGGAGAGAGCTTTAGAAATCTCAAACAGCCCAAATCGCATTTTGTTGCAAATTTCAGAATGCTTCTTCATCCACCCATTTCATTGTGATTTTGTAACTTTCTAGGCTATTCAAGGCTGCATAGTTCTTGCATAAACTCAATACATATTGTTTATAGTTGAAAAGACAGAGAATTCATTGTAGGGATGCAATAGCATGTTGTTTCAAGTATTTGCAGAAAAACGCGATGATGAGCTGTTAGAAATTTCAAATCATCATAATCGCGTTTTGTTACAAATTGTTCAATTTTGCTTTATCCAATTTGTCATCACCTTCTTTTATCATTCCATGTTCTCCATGGTTGTAATCTTTTTCTATTGCTTTGTATGGACCTTTTCAGAGTGATGGCAAGAACCAAGGTAACTGCAAGGAGGTCTGGCAAGGGGCCAGGGCTTGCAGCAGCAGCAGCTGGGGCTGATGTCAAGGAATCTAGTGTGCCTCCAAAAGGAAGAGTTGCACATGGCAAGAAAGGAAAGCCAATGAGCATGCTGCAGCAAAAGTCCAAGAGGTTAAAACATTCTGCAGGTGTGCTAAAGGAGATCAGGAAACAACAAAAAGCTATAGGCTTTGCAATCCCCAAGGCACCTTTTCAGAGGCTAGTGAGAGAAATTTGTGATAGCTGGCACCTTGGTTTCAGGTGGAACAGGACTGCCATTCTTTCCTTACAGGAAATGGCAGAGGATTACTTGGAGAAGTACTTTGAAGATGCAATGCTTGTAGTAGCCCATGCTCACAGGGTATCTCTGATGGCCAAGGACTTCAACACATTGTCCAGAGTGAGGTGGAGGTATGACAAGCTGGTCCATCCTGTGGAATGGCAGGACATAAAAATGAGAGACATATTATTAATTCCACCTACAAGGAAATTGAAGGCAGACAAGGTGAAGGTTGTTGAAGTGACCCACTCACCAGAGGGAAAGCTGCTTATGAGGAGTCACTGAAGCAGCAAATAGAAGAATCCAAATCTGCTATAGATGTGGAGACTGTACAGATGGAGCTACAGATACAGAGAAGGTTGCAGGAGCTGGGCCCTAACATAGTTGTCTATATTGAAGATGATTTTTCAGAGAATAATTTTGACTTGACAAAAGCATGCTTGGCAGCATTGGCTCATAAGAATGAGTATTGCTCAGATACTATCATTCTTGCAATGCTCTAGTAAGTGTCTTTTATTTTACATTTGTTTGCAAAACAATCCTTATTGTACCTCCTCCCTTACACCTTACCTTAATTATTGTTTTGTCCAATGTAGCATGATGAGAAGCTGGCTGAACCATGCTGTACAGCATACAGTTTATATTATTGATCCTGCAATTTCCTTCAAGTTAAGAGATCCAAAGGAAACTCCCATGGATATTTCCAATTGGTTCAGACACTGTGATTTTGATCATGTTGATATTTTGCTACTTCCATACCATAACAAGTATGTGTGTGGCTGCTTCTTTTGGGATTTTCCTTCAAGATTGAGTACTCTTGTAGCCTTTGATTTCTTAATGCTTTTTTCCTTATGCAGTGACCACTGGAGCTTTGCTTCTATTGACATCCAGCAGAAGCAATGCTTTTTATTCAACTCTCTTAGAAACACACACAGAGAGGTGAAATTGTAAGTGGTTTGTGTGCTATTTTTAACTTTAAACTTCATTATTTGGATTTAATGCACACTAACTGAATTATATGTATTGCAGTTGTATTAGACGACTTCTAGATGCATTGGATCAGTGTCCTCCTAATGTCAATCTTTTGGATTCAATAGAGCCAATAGATTTAGAGGTAGAAAGTTGTTCCCTCTACTGATGTCTATTTCATGCTATGCCTTTGAACTTATTGAATAATTTTATTTTGTTCAGACATTAACAGTTTCTAACATATCTTTCCAACTATCCAGACACCACAACAAGATGATTCAAGTAGCTGTGCTGGAGAGTGCTGATTAGTCCAAATATATACTTTCAAGCCATTTTGAGATAGGACAGCCAGAGCTTGTAAGAAAAAATAATTTTCATTTAGCTTCAAAAAATTTCATATTGGTACAAAGTGTTCTAAATCATCATATCTCATTGCAGATGAGAGAAGATAGCTTCAACTCGAGCTATGTGTATAGTTTCAGAGCTGATATAATTTGGAAGTTTTTGAAGTATGCCTTCCCCAAACCTATTGTACCAGCTACTACTGTCGAGTTGGGTGAGAGCTCTAAAGTCCGAGAAGGTGTCATACACCTTGATGACACAGATGATGCAGATGTGGTGCCACAAGAACAAGGACCTAGTACTGATGAGGAGAAGCCACAAGAACAAGGACCTGTTGCTGCTGATGTTATTGAGGAAATGATGGAGCAGTAGCAAACAGATGCTCCAGGGGCAGTAGAGGAGACAATGGAGCAGCACCAAGAGACTGTACACGACAGGATGGAGCAGCAGAAAGTAGATTCTCCAAATAAAGATGATACGGTGAGCTTGGACCATGTAGAGCAGCCTCTAGATCAGCCTGTAGATAAATAGAAAATTGTTGTCAAGAATATGTTCTACATATATAATTAAACACTTCTATACAGATTTTTACATTTCTGAATATAATACCTTTGTTTATGGAGTCTGTGTTATCTCAATTTTTAAATTTTCAATGTCTTTGCATTTTATTGATCTCTCTCTTCTTTTGAGCACCTGCAAAAAAGCAATATGAAACAATAGGGTAAAGTAAACTAATAGCAGTGCTTAATGAGACTAGGATAAGTCACATGGTATACCTTCTTATTGTTGTAGATAAATAAAAAGTCCTTTGAAATAGAACCTTCTGTCTCAAATAGAATGTCATTGCGCAATTGAGCTAGGGAGCAACATTGTCTTAATGTGATATTGACTAGCACATCACCATTCTCAACAACATCAATATCAAGAAGTTTATTTTCTGCACCAAAAGAATCTTCATCTTGATCCATTGGGACTAGTTTTGTACCTAGCATTCGACTACGCTTATAATAAAAAGAAAAAATGAAATTTTGTGATGCAACCATGTACTTCAGTTGCATAGAAGGTTGGACAACCTCACAAAACACTGAACTACATGTCTTCTTATCCCAACCTTTATCCAAAAATTGTGGCATGCATGCCAGACTTGTTGCTTTAACTGTGAACATTGTTTTTGAAACCTTCACTGGAAAGGTATTAAACAAGTCTACAAAAACTATGAGAGGCATGCATAAAGAAATTTTTATTATCCTTGTGGCAATATTGGGCCTCAGAGCTTTCTGTACTTCTTTGAAAAGCTTGGCTCTATATGCCTCTGTAACACTAAAATGTGGGAGAGGCTAATCCACTGAATTCCATGCTGGAAGGTCTTGTTTTCTTAACACACCATGTGTGTTTGCATTGTCCAGCAACTGATAAAAATGATCAGTAAAAAATATACCGGATTGAGCTAGCTCTGTTGCACATCGACCTTGGTATTGTTGTTCTCCTATCGATCCATGCAAAACATCTATAAATCCCAAAATACAATCGATGTTTTGCCATGTCTCATACGATGAAGGATATAAATCTGAAATAAAATAACACAAGAATATCAATAAGCAAAGAAAGAAAGCTTTGTCTTAAAAATCCATGCACCTCATAAAGAACAAAACCACAATAGAAAAATATACAATTAGGCCTGTGTTGCGGAAGATCATTTGGATAGTCTCCTAAGACAAGTTCTTTATGCATGTACACGTGCTGAATCAAAACTTCTTTCACCGATATCTTTCCTCTGGTGATTTTAAAATCTCGTACTCTTCCCTTCCATGATGCCAAGAAAATGTTTTTTGTCTGGGTTCTCTTTCTTTTACTAGGTTGCATGAGCACCCATGCTCCTTTCGAAACAGTAAACCTTTCCCAAGTTCCTTCCGTTTTGACTGTACTTGAATTCTCTACCGAAGAAATAGAAGAAGCAGGTCGACGGGGTAAGGATGTGTGGTATAATTCTGCCTTCATAGCATTATCATCCACAGAGCGTCTTCCACAAGAACGACCATTGTTTTTATTCACCATGGATACCTTGTGAACCTATAACCACAGCAAAGTAATGTAAACAAGATAACAAAGTGAAGTTTCAAGAAAGAGAAAGTGGGCAGACAGATAGTTGACAAGAAACATCTTACTCTAAGCCAAACAGGATCAAGGGAGTAGTTTTGGAAAAGAAGAGGTTGCTACACAGTGAGGCAGTGGTGTAGAATGGTAGACCTTTCGAAGGAAAGGCAGCACAACAATTCAAAGTTCAAAGGGAGGTGGAAGCGGGAAGGCCCTTGTCAGAGAAAATGTCAGACTAGATTCTATCTTCATGTCCAAAGATCTTGTGAGAATAAAAAACCAATCTCCACATTAATGTAGCACGCTTGTACCTACATAAAATATTGTTTCTTTTATCTATTTTCTTTTATTTTTGTGAATTTCCAACGTTACGTTGGCCCTCTGTTCATTGGTTGAGAGCTTTTTTTTCCAAACCGTAAAAGGCCCCAAAATGAGCTCCCTTTTTTCCTAATGATGATGCATGTTTGGCAGTTTCTGTTGACTCTCATGTATGGTATTTTGACAGTGGTGCTACAAAGCACATTACCTCGCATCGTGATATGTTCACTTGTCTCTTGAGGCTGTCCCTAATAGGAATACTGTCACATGTGCCAATAATGCTTCTTACCCAGTGAAGGGCGTTGGTAAAATTATGCTTACTGCTGCAAATGGCAGTGCTTTCACATTTTCAGATGCTTTGTATGTGCCAGGGATAAAGAAGAATCTATTGTTGTCTGTCTTTGCGCTTGCTAGACTTGGACTTGTAGTCAAATTTGTGGATGACAGATGTACTGTTCATGATTTGACTTCTAGTGATACGATTATTATATCTGGCACCTTGTTTCGTGGGCTGTATAGGCTCAATTCTTATGACAAGTGTGTGGAAGATTCAGCAAATGCAATTTTTGATGAAAAGGCAGTTTCAGATGCAAAACTATGGCATGCTCGTTTTGGTCATCTGAACTTTGCTAGTTTGCTGCGTTTGTAGAAATTTGATATGGTTGCTTCATTGCCTCCTCTTGAGGCACCATTGAAACATGTTTTTGTGAAGGCTGTATTTTGGGCAAAATGCAGCGTTCTGCATTTCCAAAGGATGGTTCTGTGCGGAGCACTCATAAATTGCAACTTGTACATAGTGATGTATGTGGGCCTATGCAAACTCCGTCATTTGGTAAACACTTGTACTTCGTGACTTTCATTGATGATTACTCAAGGCATGCATGGGTATATCCACTGAAGGCAAAGTCCGAAGTGTTTTTGTGCTTCAAACACTTTTTGCTTATGGTTGAAAATGTATCCAGTTGTACTGTGGGCACCCTCCGTTCTGATCGAGGGGGGGATTACATGTCTAAAGAGTTTGATGCATTTCTGGCTAGTCATGGGATAAAACACCAATGTACAGTGCCGTATACCCCTCAGCAAAATGGTTACACAATACGAAGCTTGGCATGGCAGCAGGAAGCTTTCTATTGGTCACTTGCGTGTCTTTGGTTGCTTGGCCTATGCTTTAGTGCCTGTGCAACAACGTAGAAAATTGGATGATAAGGCTATCAAATGCATTTTTGTTGATTACAATGCTGAGAGCAAGGGTTTGTTTTTACACATTGTATCATCCGCAGTCAAAGCGTATCTTGATTAGTTGACATGTTGTTTTTGTGGAAGATGCTGTGCAGCCTTTGTTATCATGTACCAAAGAGACAGGTGTGAGCTCACGGGATGTATTTGATACGTTGTTGCCTCTATTTACAGGTGGGAATTCAAATGTAAATCCTAATGAGGTAAATATTCAGCCTATGCAGATTTCAAACATCATAGATCAACCTATTTCTGATGCAGATTTACAGGATGTAATTTATGAGGATAGGGCTGAAAATGAGTAGGCTAGAGGTATGCCTAAATGGCTAGTGCAAACCTTGCATGATAGTAAAATTGATGCACCTATGTCTAGTCGTACTCGTTCAGGTTTTCAGCATGCCTCTTATGCATCAAGACTGCGTTCTTGAATGGAGATTTGCATGAGGAGGTGTATGTATAGCAGCCTCGTGGTTTTGTTCAAAGAGGGTAGGAACACAAAGTGTGCAGGTTGAAAAAGGCTTTATATGGTTTAAAGCAAGCTCCACGAGCTTGGTATGAAAAGATACATGCATATTTGACTGCACATGGTTTTCAGAATAGTCCAACAGAAAGCACTTTGTATGCTAAACGTGTGGATAATGTACATCTAATCATCGCTCTCTATGTCGATGACATGCTGCTCACAGGACCAAATGAGAGTCATATTGCTGATTTTAAGGCTGATTTGAATGCCTCTTTTGAGATGTTAGATTTGGGGCATTTGCATCATTATTTGGGGATACAATTTAAGCAGTGTGATGGAGGTATTGCTTTGTGTCAGACAAAGTATATTGAGATATTGTTGCAGAGATTTGGCCTTGAAGATTGGAAGCCTATTACTACTCCAATGGAGACAGGTTTGAAGTTGAGTCTTCATGATGCTGGAGATCACTTTGATGTCACACTCTATCAGACAGCTGTTGGTTGCCTCATTTATGTATGCATTACGAGGCCCGACATTCAGTTTGTAGTCTCACAGGTGAGCAGGTTTATGCATAGCCCAGGGTCTCAGCATTGGAAGGCAGTTAAACGCATCTTTTGCTACTTGAGTGGCACCATACATCTTGGGTTGTTTTATCCCAAGGGGGGATAGTTGCCGCCAGATTTACATGCTTTTTCAAACTCAGATTGGGCGGGTTGCTATGACACAAGAGTGTCCACAAGTGGTTTTTGTTTCATGCTCGGTAGCTCATGCATATCTTGGTTGAGCAAGAAGCAACCTACTGTGGCCACTTCTAGTTGTGAAGCTGAGTACAGGGCAGCTTTCACAACTACGGTTGAGTGTGTGTAGCTCAGACGGCTTAGCTGACTTGGGTGTTGGACAGGAGTCTGCTACCTCTATCTACACTGACAGTCAGAGCGCATTGGCAGTTGCGAGAAACCCAGTTTTTCATGCTCGCACAAAGCACATTGAAGTGCATTATCACTATGTCAGGGAAAGACTCTCAGCAGGAGAGATCGGCTTGGCCTATGTGCCAACACAGGACAACCTCGCCGATCTTTTCACAAAGACGCTTCCTCGTGAGAAGGTCGAAGCTTTCCGTAAAGCTTTGGGCTTGCTCCCCTTTGTGGACTGATCTACTTCGGGCATGGCACTTCCCTATACATGAGTGCCAGCTCTCGTTCACACCATCACTCCCACGGGAGATTTGTTGCCATATATATAGGCAGTGATGTGTGTGAACACACTTAGGACCGCCGGGGCACTTTTCCCTCTTTAGGAGGTTTTTTCCCCCGGCTTGTATATACGCCCAATATTCTAGGACTAACTTATCTTTTGTACATTGACACAATCTAATACATTGTGCATTGTGTGCATTCTTTCTTCCTTCTTCTCCAAGCTTGGTGTGCTTTCCTACAACCCTAATTTCAACAATGTGTATGTATATACATATATATAAAGATATAATGACCTATAAATTTTAATCTTCTTATAACCTTTCAATGGTACCTTATGGATTCGGATGTTGTGGAGGGCGTATAGCCACAAAATTACTTGGCTTGAATTCCACCTTCTCACCAAACCCACTTTTGGAAGCGCTATGTAGTACCATAATTCCATACATTATAGGCAACATGAGTCCATTATGTAACATCCTTATCATTGCTTTCTTAAGGACTTTTCTAATACAATGTTAGGAGAGATACTTATTAAGTATGCTAGGTTCATCCCAAATTTTAGTCACTAGAAATGCAAGGAGTGAAGGGAGTTATTTTTTATAAAGTGTGTTGTTATTTATAGTAATGCAAGGATTGAAGGGAACTATTTTTTGTGATGCTTTCCAAGGCCCTTTATTTCTTACCAAAAAATGACTTGATTGTTTAAAGACTTAAGTTTATAATAAGTATTCAAACCAGGATGGAAACCTAGTAAATGATTGTATTGGCACTTTAACATCACAAAGAAATTAAATAGATATAAAATTGGACCTATGTGGGAAAGAAAGAA
This sequence comes from Cibotium barometz, assembly GCF_041138505.1. Taxonomy (NCBI): domain Eukaryota; kingdom Viridiplantae; phylum Streptophyta; class Polypodiopsida; order Cyatheales; family Cibotiaceae; genus Cibotium; species Cibotium barometz. The sequence goes on from NC_141079.1 coordinate 12,706,377, forward strand.
AAAAAGGTAACAACTACAGATACTTATATAATAAGAATCATCTTAAATTGATACTTAGTACGTATTTGTCATCCATATGAATAAGAAATGAATACACTTTTTATTTTATGTCAACAAACATACAGATTAAATAATTTTTCAATAATTTCTTTTGAGATACATATCAACTTGAATTACTTTTTCTATTTTATTATGATGTCTTATGATTTTAAAGCACACAAACTTATATTTTTGAGTGGGTGATATCATACAGTATTGCTAAAAAGTCAAATCTCTTGAGCTTTTGAAGTAACTTGCTTTTATTTTTTATATTTTGGAAATGTAATCCCAAATAATCAAGTGAAATAAATACAAAAATGCAAGAAATATTACAAACACTTTGTGTAATCAATACTAATGACGTTTACATGATAACATGGGTGCACTCTTGTTGATATTCTCACTTTTATATAAAATGATTAGTTTGAGGTCATGTGCAAAAAGCCATTATTTCAAAGAAGTGATTTTACATCAAGATTTTCTTTAAAATGATGGCTATAAAGTATGTACGTACATATTCTCTAATGGACTCATCATTTTTTCATTGCCTACTTTTCCTCTAAAGGTGTTATAGTCAACGTAAAAAGTTAATAAGCATAAACAACCATGCATGCAAGTATGTCCTACCATTTGGACCTTGAACCTATTCAATCCACACCAATAAAGTGTAAATAAAAAGAACATATTATGAGTAGTATTGAATTTTTAAGCAATCATGTCATCATACATTTACACTTCTAGTAGGAGCAAATTGTGTGGTATTTAAATCATTATTTAGTTGATATTTTAAAATTTTGGTTTATTTGACTTTGATTGAGAAAAGGGGGTAGATTGCCAAAAAAATATTTGTGCTTTTAATTGTTACAGAAATAGAATTCTTATTTTGATTTTTTTTAAATCAAAATAAGAACTATTTCTTTAAACTAGCAATTTTAAGCGGAACAATGCATTTGAATCTAACAAGAACTATTTCTTTAAACTAGCAATTTTAAGTGGAACAATGCATTTGAGACTTGTAAGAGCTTATCAATGTAAGATTTCTAGAAAATCATTCATCATGTACCCCAAAAAAAGCATTAACTATACCCAAAATAAGATGATAACATTAATAGCCACCTACTAGAAGAAACTTTTACTCTGCACAATGTTCAAAGAACCTTTAGTAGTAGGTAAAGCCATTCTAAGTAAAAAAAGTACAAATTTAGTATCTTTTGTAGGTTAAATCCTTCTTGTATAAAATCATCAAATCTCTTAAGACATATGGTCTCAAAAGATACACCCTTATTCTAAAAAAATTGAGTGGGGCTTCTAAGATATCAAGAGATTAGATTCCAAACAACCTTTGATAAAAAGAAGTCCAAGAGATAGATTCCAAATGACATTTAATAAAAAGAAGCCCAAGAAACATGCCCCATGTGAAATTTTGATCGATTTCATTATAAAGTGTAAGGTGGAGCTTTGAGAGAAGAAAGAATAGATAATAAGGTATAATCTTGTCTTTCAAGCATGAGATAATGGGCTTGCACATTTCCAAGAATGAAAAGTCAAAAAGGATAGAAAGGAATGCCACCTTTGTATTATATTTAATGTTCATCTTACCCAAGTTCATTCAAGCACAGCAAAAGCTAAAAAGATGAAATTTAGAGCCCGCCTCCATCATATGAACAACTCTCCTAGTACTTTATTTTATCTAGGCTATTCCCAACCTAGAAGTGATAGTTTCATTAGGATTATGTTTTCAATGGACATGCTTACTATTCAAAAAGGTAAAAATTTAATGTATGATTCAGCTTGTAAAAGTTAATTTGGTTGATCGCAGTTTTTAAAACACTTAACATTTAACTTCAAGTCACACAAGTTCGATTAGTATCAAGATGTGGGCCAAATCATGTATCCCATTCTCCTACTCTAGTTATAAGAGACCTTCTACTAGAGTATACATCTGTGTTTTATGTCACACTCTTGTCATTGTCACACAGAGAAGTAAGGAAGAGTTTTTTTTTCTCTTTAACAGTTACACAACTTAAAAAATGGAAAAGGAGAACTTACAAGTGGAAATGTCAACTTTCTTTGAGCGAAATTCAGTACAAATTACAAAATAAGAGTGATGCACTTTAGAGTTACAAAAATGGTGAAATCAACAAATAGCATTGTAGTTAACTTTATCTTTGAGTGTATATCGTTGACTAAATGAGCGTAAATTACCAAAGATAATGGATGGGTCAAAGCTTTCTCTTTTGTGTGCGCGTGTGTGTGCACGTGCGTGCGTGTGTGCATGCATATGTACATACATGTGCATGTGTGTGTGTGTGTGTGTGTGTGTGTGTTGGGGTTGGGGGGTAGCTTAGGGCTTTACACATGTAAACATGGTGGACAAGGAACTACAAGCTGAATGGGCTATATTTGCTTATTCCTAAGCTTTTCCACAGCCTAATGGCATTTCCTTAATGCCCTTCATCAAACGATCAAACACCCATCGCAAGTGTGTAAACACCTTTAGTGAGATGAGTCCACATGGCCCGGTTTGAAAACGAACTCCAACCACTCTATCTTGCCACTACTACCACCAATGGGAACGAATCCCTAACTACTTCAACAACTCTATCGTGCCGCTACATGCCACCAAGGGCCTGGCCTGGCCTCCAATGCGAAGCGTGGGAATAGGTCCCTAGCTACACAATTGGCAATCGGGTTGAAATTGTAAAATTGTCACCCCCAAAAAGCAGCAACCTGATGATGTAAACCAAAAAAGGGGGCTTGTGATTTCACCTCCAGGGTGGCCTCACCACCGATGCTCTAAGCTACTTTTTGGTGCAATTAGGTGTGATTCTCTCCCCCCAAAAAAATTTTACTTGAAGAAGGTCATGACAGGATACAAGTAAGTAGAGTTAAGGGCTTTACAACTCACATGGCAATACCGACTTTAATAAAGAAAGGGGGGGGGGGTGAGATAAGCAAAAGCACATGCAAACAAAGCTGAGAGGCATTTAATTAAAGGAAGAGACAAGGGCCTCTTAATACTTATGAAAGGAATGGTCCTCATCAGAGGCTGTCTTATCTTTTGCACACAAAAGCCTTCATCATTACCTTACGGCTTTTTTTTGCTTAGTTGTCGTGCACTTTTCTTCTTGAAAACGAAATGTGTCTTCGAGTTTCGCAAAAATAATAATTCTTTTTTTTTCACCTTTCTGCTTTTGAAGCTCCTTTTACGCACGCGCAATTTGTTACATGATTATTTATAATGACACAATTATTAACATAATAGCATTCCTATTTTGAAATAATTATTATCTAGTCTCCTAGTAATATGCGCTGCAAGAATTATAGAATAATAAGCATAATGCGATAAATAATTATTAACAGATTATAACACAAAGCGTTGCTCCCCCTTAAAAAAGCGTTACTCCTGAATTACAATAATAATTCCTATAGAATATTAAATGTAGAATAATTATTATTAGGCTCCTAATCACATGCAAAAAAAATGTTAAATTCCCGCATCAATCAAACCACCGAATTTTGAAACTGTAAGCAAGCTGGTAGAAGAATAAAAACTACTCAATTTATAAAATTTTAAGATTTAGCATATCAACCAACGTATTTTGATGCTACCCAACTTTCATTAATTAATCTACCTAGTTTTCATCAACTAACCTATCCAATTTCCATAAATTAATAGACCTAATTTTCATTGATAAATCTACCCAATTTCCATAAGACAATACACGTCATTTTCATTAATTAATCTACCCGATTCCCATAAATTAATATACCTAATTTTCACCTAATCAATCTACCTAAATTAATACACCTAATCAATCTACCCAATTTCCATAAACCTAGTTTTCATTAATTAATCTACCTAATTTTCCATTGCTTAATCTATACAAGTTTTCATTAATTAATCTAACTAATTTTCCATCACTTAATTTCCATTTCTCTACCTGATTTTCATTATCAGTTTTCAAAGTAAAGCATGCCAGCTGGATTAGCATCGAACACATGTACCAAAGCTCTTTAATGACCCAATTAACTAACTATTAAATGAGACTTTAACCCTTGTCGGTGGGTAGTAATGATAGCCTTTTTGATAGGTACAGATAAAGCAGATGAACCTTGGAGTTCTAAAAAACCAGCAAGCCAACAATATAAATTAGGGAGTATTAAATATTAATGAGTACGTCGACAAATCAACATTCGACAGAGGCTTCTGTGATTTAAGTAAATCATGGGATTTTAAATTTCTCTAAAAACTTTTAAATTTTTTAAAAAAAAAGAACTTACAATGATAGGTCGTTACAATGATGACGTGGTAATTTGGAAAGCGTGTGGAGTTGGTGAGACAAAAAAAACAACAAAACTCGCGAGTCGCGTGGACAACCGTCCGATCAGCCCATCTGACGGCTCACCCGTCTTTTGTTTTCCGTGACATGCGTTCTGACTATTGATGAGCTGGCTAGTATAGTCTCCTACAGTCTACTACTACTTTTATTTTGCCCCCATGCCTTTCTCTAATGAAGGTTTTTCTTGTCTTGGTAGAACACTCGGGTTCCACGATGAAGACTCGAGTTCGATGCCTAGGGACTACACTACGGACGACGCACACATAGTGCACGCATAAATCCACATTCCCAACAAACAAACAAAAAAGGCCTTTAAGGCTTATGTAATTATTAACACCCTAGGCCAATTTCCAATTTCCCCTCCTGGCCATGCAACTAATGCTACAACCAACAAAGCCTGGCGAATCAAGGTTGTTTTTTGATGGGCATCATGCCCATGGGTAAAATGTGAAAAGACAAGTACTATTTCTACTAAACCTGTCTGAAGGACGACCCAACCTATTAAAAATCTTTCGTATTTGGTGATTCCCAACTACATCGAATTGGCAAAGTTGGGTTTCCCCCGTCAAAACGACGTTAGAATATGTATTTCTCCATTTGAAATCCTCCTAATTTCACTTCAATATCATCAATGGGGCTTCACCAATGTCAGAAATAAAGTTTTTTTTCTAGCCATTGAAAAGGAACATCTTCAAGCTCAACGGGTTTTTATTGAAACAAATTTTAAATTTTGATTCTTTAAATTCAAGGCTAAGCAAAATTGTAACTGGTTTTCTCAATTTTAGCCATGAAAATTACACTAAAGGACAATTTACTACAACTGCCCCTTATTAGCTATATTAAGCTCCCTCCCCTCATGAAGTGTTGGAAATAATAGTAACTTTTAATGCCATCCATGGTCTACCATCTACCCTTACCTACACCATCATTCAATGAGATGCAAAATGAATGCTATTTACTACCTAGAGTGATCACTTGAAATTGGCAGTGTTTCCATTATTCTCATGGCTAGAGTCTTGATATATATATATATATATATATATATATACCTAGATGAATCCAGGAACATGCCCAAATTCACCTTATAAGAAAGTAACCTCATGGTAGTCATCCACAAGACAATAAACCATCAACTCCATCATACATAGTATGGACTAGATACTACGACATCCCCACTAACGTCATCAGTGCCCAATAGTGGGGTGTTAGATCAAAATTTCTAGCTAAAATGGTTTTTAAATAGTTCATCTATTAAAATTGGGATAATTCATATTGCTATTATGAGATTTGAAGATACTTCAAAAAGCTTTAACCAAAATGGTTTTAACCTTAATGTTTAAAAGTTATAAGTATTTAAGAGTTGCAATTACACTAAACCCTGAGTTTTTTTTTAAGATGGAGCTATCCTACACACTCTATAAAAGGGCTTTATTATATTTCATCACTATATAAAAAGTTAAAATTTATTTCCCATTTAATCTACATTTAGAGTTTTGCAAATAGACCATAACAAGTACTCTACAAAATGCATCATTCTATTTCATCACTAACCTCCAAGTTTGTCATCTAGCTTTGGACAATGTCCTAACCATTTGCTCAATATTAATCCCATAAAGCCTAAAGAACATAATTTCTACAAAATTGTTGCCAGTGAACATTAGGATAGCAACCAAGGTGCTTTAGAGCTAAATTTTCTCAAAGTTTTTATGAGACTAGTTGCCTGTCTATATATGAAAAAAGAAGCGTGTGCTTTTAGCCATTGGTGGTGGATGGGAAGAATTTACGCCTCATGTAAAATGTTAAGTGCTAGGTTCTATTAGAGGCCTAGTTTGATTGAAGCTAAGAAAGAGGGTGCCAATTGTTCTCTGTGTAGAAGAAGAAAAACCAAGATATTATTGAGGAATAGTCTATTATCAATTTTGTATTGCATTAGGTTGCATTATTATGCTCGAATTATTTTTTTATAAGAATAAAATTTGGGTATTTCTTAAATTATATTTTGAATAACAATTTTTACAAAAGGATTTCGTACAAAAAGTGTTTTCATACCAAAGTAGGTTTTTTATAAAAACATTTTGTACAAAATCGTGAATTCATACGAAAGCTTTTCGTTACGAAAAATAGCTCAAAAGTCAAGTTTTAAAAATAGCAATAATTTCCTACAACTTATCCAAATATGGTCATATTTCATTTTATTGGAATCGCATCTAATGAGTCTATCTAGCGTGCTAATATTGTTAAAATATGCACTCAAAACAATTTATTTGTAATTATGGATATCAATAATAGCGATCTTCTTTTCGATCCTTTAGGAATTATGAATTCTCAGCTTGATGTGGTGTAACTATAGATTATTTATTGAACTCTTAAATAATGCTTATAAAAAAATCAATAAGGATTACATGCAACAAAGAAAAAGTCCATTGCCAAATACTTAAACAACCAAGTAAACGTAATTTGACAGGCATAACAAATAAAAAGTTCAATATAAATATTGTCAACTCCTTGAAAACTAAGTAAATATAATTTCCCCATCACATAAATTTAATGTTCATTTGGAGTTTTTTCCTTAGTTTATAACAATAAAACAACAAATTTATCCAAAGAACTTGACAAATGTAAAAAAGCTTTAGTACATGCCAACTCTTTAGCAAATTCAACAAAAGAACACAAATCCTTCTTCCCAGCCATGGGTTTCCTTTTTGAATTTTAAAGCTAAAGGAATACTATGACTACTCAAAGCTAGGACCAAATAATGCTATGAAGAGAATTCACAAACAATGTATAAATTGTTTGTACATGTAAGTGCCAAAACAAATAATGCAAAATTCATAAAGTGGTGATCGATAAATTCTTTGATTGAATAATGTAGACAAATGTATAATTCGGCCATATTTGCTAAAGAAAACAAGGCATACAACGTAGTGCTACACACAAAGGGATCAATCTTTTGTGATGTTGAAAACATTGATTCTTTGTTGTGATGGGGTAGTTTGCTAATTGAGTAGAAGCACTCTCTCTTGTCCTCTTTGCCTCTCTTTTTAATCTCTAGATTTCACTAATAAAGAACTCAAGTGAGAAGGAACTTAGTTTAATCTTTGTCTCTCTTTTTAATCTCTATATCTCTAAAGATTTCACTAATAAAAAAGAACTCAAGTGAGAAGGAGCTTAGTCTAATATTTCCATTAATCATGTGCTAGATGTTAGTCACACTAATCACTCCTTGATTAAAAAAAAAAGCTGAGTTGATCCTCCCTATGACGTTTTGATACTAACTTGAAAGTTGAATCTATGGAGGACTAAATATATACTTAAGTAAGAACACACTAATTATAAGGATTTGATGATAAATATAAACATAAACTCTAATTTCATTGTAAAACAAAACTCGCATTTTTTCATTACCATAAGGGGTTTAAATAGTCAAGGTACAATCATCCTCCATCTCCAACAAAACTTCCAACATAACTCTTTCAAGATTCAATATCCAACTCTCCCATGTGAAACCTTTGCTTACATCTTTGGATTCACCTTTTCATCTATTACTTTTATCTACTTACGTTCACCATTGTGATAAGTAACCTTTGGATATGGTAAGTTTTTGAGTAACAACCAAAGACACAAATACAAAGAAGCATGGTCCCCCTCCATCCATGAATTGATTACAAGGTCACAATTCTGAACACTTCCCTTTGATCTAGTAATCCTAGATTCCTAACTTCACATGCCCTCTAGCTTAGTCGCACTAAGAAGGATTGGCATGATCAAACCTTGACCTACATCAGTCACATAGGTGAGAGAAACAACAATCCTGAGGGGTTACAAGCATTTTTGGGAGGAGATTTGGTGGAAGGATTGCTATGGCAAACCTTGACCTACATCAATCACATGAGGCTACACTTAGAAGGATTGACTACTATGGCAAACCTTGACCTACATCAATCACAAGAGGCTACATTAAGAAGGACTGGAAAACCTTGACTTACATTCACAAGAGGTTACATTCACAAGAGGTTACATTCACAAGAGGTTACATTAAGAAGGACTAGTATGGCAAACCTTAGAAGGATTGACTACTATGGCAAACCTTGACCTACATCAATCACAAGAGGCTACATTAAGAAGGACTGGTATGGCAAACCTTGACTTACATTCACAAGAGGTTACATTAAGAAGGACTGGTATGGCAAACCTTGACCTACATCAATCACATGAGGCTACACTTAGAAGGATTCACTACTATGGCAAACCTTGACCTACATCAATCACAAGAGGCTACATTAAGAAGGACTGGTATGGCAAACCTTGACTTACATTCACAAGAGGTTACATTAAGAAGGACTGGTATGGCAAACCTTGACCTACATCAATCATAGGTGAGAGAAACAACAATCTTGAGGGGTTACAAGCATCCTTGGTGGCTGTTTTAGTCTTCATTAGTAACAGATTTATAGTGTGCTCATTATTTTTCTTTCTAAAACGATCTCAAACCCAATGTCCAATCTTGCCATACTTGGTGGTTGTTTTAGTCTTCATTAGAAGATTTGTAGTGTGCTCATTATTTTTCTTTCTAAAACTGTCTCAAACCCAATGTCCAATCTTGCCATACTTCATCAAATTTTTTATCTTTTGTGAGAATCTGATGTTAATGATGCAGATTCTCATTTGAGGCATTTTTCTTCTTCCTTGAAGAGTAGGATCTAGAAAATTTTCATAAGATATCCAAATTCGCTTGGCATACATTTTAGAAGGATGGTGATTATGTCATCATTATCCATGTGTGCACCAATGCTAGTGAGTTGATACTTTAACTGTGGCATAAGAGTCCATGAACTCCATTTTAAGCCCAAGAATTTAGATTTTCAAACTTATCTTTGAATGTTTTCCCTTTTCCCCAAACACTTTATCCACCAATGATTTCTATGCTTCTTTTGATGTGGTTGCAAAAGCAATGTGTTGTGTGAATGTGCAATCTCTTGCATTCCAAACATTAGTTTCCTCACCAGGACATACTTCTCTCCCACTCACAAGGCCCCACAAATTTTCTTGCATATGAATAAATTTTACTTACTAGCCATGTGTGGAACCCATCCTCGTTGATTTTTCTTTTACTAGAGGTGGGGAGTGGCCATTACATTAAAAAATCAAGGAAGGTTTTAATGCTCACTTGACTTGGCAAGGCTAGTATCTAGTCCCATAAAATTATAGTACGTATGCATTTACACCATTTAAATACCAAGTGTGACAAGAAAAAAGAAAGGGAATCTTTTGCTTGGAAGAGCACCCTTCTTTCAGAGTACTTTAGCAACCCTAAGGTTTTAAACCTTGAGGGTTTTTTTTTAAAAAAAAATTGGCAAGAATCACCAGTTTTTATATACACTACTCACACACCCAACTCCGGTTACATGGACGCGCAACACCGTAGAGAGCACGGATCAAACCCGCACCATTAGCTGAGACTTCGTCCACTCAAACCACATTCGTGTTAGCTATCTTGAGGGTTTTAAGCTTACTACAACAAACCCCCCTCCCTTTTTTTTAAAAAAAGGAGGAATTTGCAACTTGATGCAATTCCTCTTTTAAACCTTGAGCTTACAACCCTCCCCTCCCCCCCCAAAAAAAGGAGAGGAATTACAACCTATGCATGTCGCCACCTGTGGAGTTTGTTTAGCCCTCCAATCCATACATCATTGCCTCCAAGCATGATAGACTTGCATGGATGCGGATGCAAATTACCATTGGCTTGGGAGATGAGCTTCTGAACACTGTGAGTGTTGCTCAAAAAAGCTTTCTCCGCCTTTACTCTTCTACATGAGTTGCTATGGAGGTGATGGTGTGCTCCCTTTTGAAGATGCATTACTGAATGTTGGGTGCAAGCTTCTATAATTAGAGATCCATCCCTTGATTGGAGCTAAGAGAGAGGGTGCCCAAGGCCATCAAGAGCTATTCTGTGCATATAAAAATTTTCACTAATAAACAAAGAGTAATGAAATATTTCAAACAAACAAACAAACTTCAAAGATTTCACTAATGAGTAGAAGCACTCCATCTCTCTATTTCTTACACAAAAAAACTTCAAAGATTTAACTAATGAGTAGAAGCTCTCTCTCTCTCTCTCTCTCTCTCTCTCTCTCTCTCTCTCTCTCTCTCTCTCTCTCTCTCTCTCTCACACACACACACACACACACACACACACACACACAAACAAACAAACAAACTTCAAAGATTTCACTCATGAAGAACTCAAGAGAAAAGGAACTAACCTTGCCATTTATCTTGGGCTAGGTATAAGTCACAGTAATGATCATAACCTATTAGAAAATAAGCATAAGTATACCTTCTTTGATACCAACTTGAAAGTTGGATCTAAGGATGATTAAATCATAATATATAAAGCATAAGTATACCTTCTTTGATACCAACTTGAAAGTTGGATCTAAGGATGATTAAATCATAATATATAAAGCATAAGAGAAACTCTTGTAATTAAGAGGATTGAATGATAAGTGCATAAACATAAGCTCTAATTTTGCAAAAAACCACACATTTTTCCATTACTATGAGGGGTTTAAATAGCAAAAGGTACAAAGGATTTGCTCACCTTCCACATCCAAGAAAACTTCCAAGATAGCTCCATCTTCAAGAATATACTCTCATCATAAAACCTTCATCATTGCTTACATCTTTGGATTCTCCTTTTCACCCATTTCTCACATTCACCAATATAAACAGTGTTTTCTGGCTAAGGTAATCTTTTGGCTAAGGTAATCTTTTGAGTTGTAACCAACGACAAATACAAAGAAGCACGCTCCCCCTCCATCTATATATGAATTACAAGATCACAATTCTCAACATTTAACCACCTAGTCAATTACAAAATCTAACCATTTATGTCTACATTTTATTGTTCAAAATATTATTCACTTTCAACTCATTAAAATTTTAAACAAACATGACCCATATATACACTTTATATACTTCCAAGATTTTACACTAGATAAAACCACTACGTCAAGTTAAAATAGCACTCAAAAAAATAATTACTGGTTTGTAACAAAGTGTTAAGCATACCTTGATAAACATTTGATCTGTGTGTTAAACACAACCCTTCCTCATTTCTTGAATATGACATACTCCAAGCAGAAATATGGTCCCATTCAACGTTAAAAAAGCTCACAATTTTTGAACGGTTTCAATGTATTTTGTACCTTTTTTTACAAAGTTTCATTGCTTACCAACAACGAGTTCGCATTTTCTATTATTCATTCTAAATTTCAAGGGAAAAGATAGCCCATTTGAAAGACGAGAGTAATATTCAAAGTTGAGGCTATCTTCTAAGAGTCAATAAATTACATATATTACATTTTTTTAAAATATACTTTTTTGCATTGATCAAAATTCGTAGTAGAAATTAATGCATTGAAATTTACATTTTTAAGGCGAGTTCTCAAAAACATCAGGTCTTTGTTTTACAATGGCTCTAAAAGAAAATTAATATTTTATTATAAACACCACTTTATATTAGAATTTACTACATAGCGCAATAATTTCATTATGCTTTTATATTTCATGGTTATGAATTCACAAAACCAAAAAGCATCTCTACTCACAATCCATTTAAGTAGCCAATTCATCATCAGTTCTAGAAGAATGGCACCACTAAAACATGAGTCTCAGATCATCCTTGCATGTCAATGTAGTGAAGCACCTTCTCAACAATATAATAAATCAAATTCTAGTTACTACTAGTTGGTTTGTGACTCACAAAACAAAAAAATAAGCTTTGCTTATGCATTGAGTGTTGAGATATCGAGCTCATCTAGTGAGGCGGTGGACACTGATGACCCGCCTGGGGGATAGGCCCCACACTTACACCGCTAGCATGGTTGGTGAGATCATGGTGGGTGATATGCGGCCAGTGGGATGACAGGCTGTGTGACAGCCATTCTAGACTAGCATAGTTATAGCGCCAGCTCATTTAGTTGGGTTCACACTATAGAGAAATCTAGTATGTATTTGGTTGAGTACCTTTCATATTGTGTGTACTCTTATCTTTGTATATGGTGTGTTGAGTGTTGCGTGAAGGAGAAGAAGATTTTCAGCCTCTCACCTTGTGTGTTCTCTTTTAGGGTTTTGTGAGTGTGTGTGTGCTTGCAAGAGCTCAAGCTCTCTTCTCCCCTGCATCTTTCCATGGTATCAGAGCCTGGTTCATGCTAAGGGCTGAGCTGCAAGCAAGAGAAGCACAAGAAGCGGTATGAGGGTAAGAGCTTCAACTACTCTTCCCTATTTGTGTTGGCGACGACTACACCCTTGTCGAGAGCTCTACTGGAGGCATCGGCAAATGATCTCTGATTGAGGAGCTTTCTTTGCGGGAGTAAAGTTATAGGGCAACTATACTGTTCTATGTGGACAATAATTTTTCCGACCGAAAACGCGTTTTGGACGCGTTAGGACCTCCATTTTCGGAAAGCAGGCGATTTCGAGCACTGCGGTGCGGGTAAGTCATCGATTCTCTGCAGAACTCTGTTTTAAGAACTGCAGGAAGATAGATTGGTTGTGCAGACATTGTGTGTGCTGCAAGGAGGTCAACATTTGCCATTGGGTGTATGTATGCACATTGAGGTCACTAGTTGTGACATTTGAGTGTAGTACAGTACCGCTTCTGCAAAAAATACAACAGTTTGTGCAGGACAACCAGAGTGCTGTTTCTGGTAAATTTGTGTGTCTGCAAGATGTCAAATGATGGCATAAACCAAATTGTTGCTGAGAAGCTTGATAAGAACAACTTCCATGCTTGGAGGTTCAGGTTGACAAATTTCCTGATGGGAAAGGGTTACTGGGACTACATAGAAGGTGAGCATGAAGAGGCATCGGAGATACCGGAGATCAATCCGACTGTTGCAGATGTGAAAGAGTTCAAGGATTGGAACCAAGGAGCCAGAAAAGTTATTTATTGGCTCTCTATCAGTATACAGGGAGGACACCATGATTGAGCACATACAGGATGCCAAGTCCCCCAAGGAGGTGTGGGACACCTTGGTAAAACTCTAAGAAATGAATACCAAGGCGCGAAAGATACAGTTGAAGAATGAACTTCATACTGTGGAGAAAAAGAGTATGCCTGTGAATGACTATGCATTGTGGAATCCCTTGCATCTATTGGCGTTTCAGTAGATGATGATGATCAGGTGGAAGTCTGTCTACGTGGTCTCGGGCCACAATACAAGGCGTTCAAGACGTCTATTAAGACTCGGGAAAACATTCCCAATTTCACAGATTTGGTGTCTATGTTGATTATAGAGAAGAGCTTGGGTGAAGACCAACAACCTTCACAAAACAAAAACAGTTCAGAGCAACAGGCCTTCTACACAAGTTCAGGAAGAGGACGAGGTAGAGGCCATGGACGCGGCCAAGGAGGTGGCCGAATAGATAATCAGAATTATGGCGAGCAGCAACAACAACAACAGTCCTAGAATTCACAACAACAACAACACGTAGGTGGAAGAGGCCAATTCAGAGGCAGGGGGAGTCAAAGAGGTCGTGGAAATTGGCAAAGGCAGTATAATGATACACGTGGATGCTTTTATTGTGGTAAGCCTGGGACATGTGTAGGCAGATTGTTATAAGAAGCAGGCTGACATGCAAAATGGAAAATTGCAGCAAAACGCATCCTCGAGCAGAAACAATGAGGATAATTAAAGGTTGTTTGTTATGCAGCATGTTGTTAATGCCATGTCATCTGAAAATGTTGAAGCAACACATAAAGATGATGTATGGTACGTTGATTCGGGTGCTTCGAACCACATGACGTCATGGGGAGTGGTTCAAGGAGATGAAAAACCTTGAAAGACCAAGTTTTGTGGAAACAGGGGATGACACTACTCATCCAATTGCCCATGTTGGAGATGTGCCATTGTCTATGCAGGATGGCAAAGTGAAGTACCTTGCAGATATACTTCATCTTCCGAACATAACAAAGAATCTGGTTTCAGTTGGCCAAATGATTGAGCAGGGTTTGCAGGTTCGGTTTAACCCTGATGGGTTGTTATGTTGAAGACTTTAAAGACAAGTGCAGGTTGGTTACAAAAGACAACAAAGTGGGCAGAATGTTTACATTGAATGTAAACATGTCTGAAGTGAGTGCTGCGATGTTTGCAAATGGTTCAGGAATTATTGTAGACACAGACATTTGGCATAAAAGAATTGGACATGATGTGAATGTGCAGAGAATGAAGTCTATGCAGACTAAAGGAATTGTGACAGGGCTGCCAAAGTTTAAAGTTGAAGGTATGCAGAAAATATGTGAAGCATGCCAATTTGGAAAGCAAACAAAGCATGTATTTCCACGTGACAGAAATGTGAGCAAAAATGCACTAGATGTTGTGCATTCAGATGTATGGGGTCCTACGAAGACCATGTCTATGGGAGGCTGCAGGTATTATAATGTGACATTTATTGATGGACCACACAAGGAAAGTGTGGGTATACTTCATGAAGGAGAAGGGTGAGGTGTTCACTCATTTTCAGAATTTCAGAGTTATGGTTGAAAAGAAAACAGGGAAATATGTAAAGTGCCTAAGGTCAAATGGAGGGGGAGAGTACTTCTCCAATGAGTTCTCTGAATTTCGGAAGAAGAATGGTATTCGGAGACAGTTTACATGCAAATACACTCCGCAGCAAAATGGAGTTGTTGAGCGGAAAAACACGCACATTGCTGAGATTGCGCGAGCATTGATGGGAGAGAAGAATATGCCGCATAGCTATTGGGCTGAGGCTGTTTCTACAGCAGTTTACATCATGAACAGGACTCCAACTGCAGCCATACATGATGTAACTCCAGAGGAGAGGTTTACTGGGAGAAAACCTGATTTGTCTCATCTGAAAGTCTTTGGATGCATTGCATATGTGCATGTGCCAGATGAGCTGAGAACTAAGTTGGATCCAAAAGCTGAAAAATGTGTGTTTATTGGATATTCCCTTGAGCAAAAGGGATACAGGCGTTATAACCCTGCTACCCGTGAGTTGAGGGTAAGCAGGGATGTTGTTTTTGATGAGACGAGCAGCTGGTATGCTGCTGAAAAAGAAAGGTGATTAGGTCACCACATGGTATTGGATTAGCTTGGACATGTTGTCCAAGTATGGTATGACAGGCTGTAAGCCTATCTCAGTGCCATTGGATCAGAATGGCAAGTTCAGTGCAAATTTTTGAGAGAGATTTTAGAGGATCCTACTATGTATAGGCGCATCATCGTAGGAAGCTTGATCTACATGACGATCACCAGGCCAGATTTGAGCTATGCTATTGGGTTGGTGAGTTAGTTTATGCACGTTCCTCGGAAGCCGCATTTGGATGCATTGAGACGCATACTGAGGTATGTGAGGTCTACTTTGCATTGTGGACTATTTTATGAAACTAGGACAGAGATGTGTACATGGGTACACAGATGTTGATTGGGTTGGTAGTATCTCAGATAGAAGATCTATTAGTGGCTTCATATCTTCTTTGGGTTGGTAGTATCTCAGATAGAAGATCTATTAGTGGCTTCATATCTTCTTTGGGTACACAGATGCTGATTGGGCTAGTAGTATCTCAGATAGAAGATCTACTAGTGGCTTCATATTTTCTTTGGTGGGGAGTGTTGCTGTGACTTGGAGCAGCAAGAAGCAGCCTACGGTTGCTCTATCTAGTACAGAGGCCGAGTACAGAGGTGCTGCTATGACAGCATGTGAGGTAGCTTGGTTGAGAAAGCTACTTGCAGATTTGGGTCTATCAGTCGATAGACAAGTTGTCATTTTCTATGACAACATTAGCAGTATACAGATGGCCAGGAACCCAGTTTTTCATGCTCGCACGAAGCATATAGAAGTCCACTACCATTTTGTCAGAGAGAATGTTTTGGCAGGAGACGTTGCCCTTATTTATGTCAGCACACACAGGATCAGGTTGCTGACATCTTTACCAAAGCATTGGGTACAGAGAAGCTCCGCACATTCAGGGCTTCGTTTGGTGTACATGAGATGGAGTTGAGCTCGAGGGGAAGTGTTGAGATATCAAGCTCATCTAGTGAGGCGGTGGGACACTGATGACCCGCCTGGGGGATAGGCCCCACATTTACACCACTGGCATGGTTGGTGAGATCATGGGTGATATGCGGCTAGTGGGATGACAGGCTGTGTGTGACAGCCATTCTAGAGACTTGCATAGTTATAGCGCCAGCTCATTTAGTTGGGTTCACACTATAGAGAACCCTAGTATGTATTTGGTTGAGTACCTTTCATATTGTGTGTACTCTTATCTTTGTATATGGTGTGTTGAGTGTTGCGTGAAGGAGAAGAAGATTTTCAGCCTCTCACCTTGTGTGTTCTCTTTTAGGGTTTTGTGAGTGTGTGTGTGCTTGTTGTTGCAAGAGCTCAAGCTCTCTTCTCCCTGCATCTTTTCATTGAGTTCCCCACTCCTCCTTAATGTTTCTTTTTTAAAAACTAAAGATACTCGTTTTCAACATTTAAACAAGCATCAAGATAATATCATAAAATCACACCATGATATTCTACACATGCCTTTTTTTCTAAATGTTATAATATTATTTGATAAGAAATTATTCATGCCATAATACATCATGAGAAATTATTCGCGCTACCAGGTAACCTCTCTCTCTCTCTCTCTCTCTCTCTCTCTTTGTGTGTGTGTGTGTGCACGCACGCGCATGTGTGTGTGTGTGTGGGTGGGTGTGTACACATGCGCGTGCATGTGTGTGTGTGTGTGTGTGTGTGTGTGTGTGTGTGTGTGTGGATGTGCACACATGCATGTGTGTGCATGTGTGTGTGCGTGCGTATGTCCTTTTGTTATAAATCTTACATCATGGGGAATTTTTCATAGCAAAAAGAAACCCACTCATGTATGTGTGTGTGTGTGTGTGTGTGTGTGTGTGTGTGTGTGTGTGTGTGTGTGTTTGCGTGTGTGTGTGTGTGTGCACGTGTGTGTTCATGCACGCACGTCCACACATGTGTGCATGCTCACCTTATCTTTCAACACAAGAAAATATCTTTGAAATGTCCTTGCAAAATGATGTGCTATTAGTCTTTATATTTGAGAGATTATAAAATTTGTACCATCAATCTAAAAGCATACTCAACTAGTGCAATTCATGATTGCATGAACTTGCATACATAACTTATCTAATTCTTGGTGGACTAGGATGTTAAATCACATTTTGATTTGCATGTAAATTTTTAGCCACGTGTCTTTGCAAAATTAGACACATTGAATAAATCTCTATAGTAATGTTTTCTTCACATGAATGTTCAAGATGGAAGAATCTACTACTCGTAAAGAGAAGTCATAATGAGCTACTCTTCTATCATGACAACAAACTAAAATATGTACAAAGGGACTTTGACATGGTCCTTAATTAAAAATTTTCTAATTTGGACTTTATTAAGGTGAAGTTTGCACATCCATATCCTTGTGCACTTTATTAAAGTGGTTATACATACATACTTACATATATATATATATATATATTTATATTTATATTTATATATTTATATATGTATGTATCTATATATATATATATATATATATATATATATATATATGTATCTATATATATATATATGTATATATATATATATATATATATATATATATATATATGTATCTATATATATATATATGTATATATATATATATATATATATATATATATATATATATATATAGTATATATATATATGTATGTATCTATATATGTGTGTGTGTGTGTGTGTGTGTGTGTGTGTGTGTGTGTGTGTGTGTGTGTGTGTATGTATATATATGTGTGTGTGTGTGTGTGTGTGTGTGTGTGTGTGTGTGTGTGTGTGTGTGTGTGTGTGTATGTATATATATGTGTGTGTGTGTGTGTGTGTGTGTGTGTGTGTGTGTGTGTGTGTGTGTATACGTGTGTGTTTGTGTGTGGCATGCATGATTGTGTAGTTTTATCTTGAGATCATATCTATGTATGCATAATATTGCATTGTAGATTCATTTCAATGCTTTGTTAGATTAAAACTCTAGGTGGTATCAGAATGATGTGAAAGGATGCTTTCTTTGTGGTCTACATTAGACATATCATAAGGATTTGGCGCGTAGCAATTAATTTATGTGATGTGATACTTTGAAAACACAACAACATATATATTTTTTGGTCACATAATTTGACTCCATTTAGTGCATGTACTATATGTATCATGAAGGAGATAATCACGATGAAGAGAGCTGATAGATGGGGATTTTAAAAGGATTGTGATTTTTCCATGACCCCAATTTATTTGCCCATTCTAGTAGTGATTTCTTTATTATGTTGATTTTTTTTCTTAATTGTTATAATTCTAAAGGATTTTGTGAATGTCTTTTATGGCACATTAGCGCTCGTGATTTATTGAGTTATGAGAAGGTTTAAAGAGGGATACAAGGATTTTGAGAGCTAACAAACAAAGGTTATTTTCATGCTTATAGGCATAACTAATGTTAGTTTTTTACACGAGACTTCTAAACATGCAAGGATTTCACCCATTAAGATATTGCACAAGCCATGGGAAATGGTCTTCAAGACAAGCTCTAGTGATCGATATGTTGAAGAAGCCTTGACAATTAAATTTTGGCTACCAAGGCAAGCCTTACAAAAGGTTCCAATGGTTATATGGAATACGTGTTTATAGGTTATTGGGTACCCCTACAGGAATCAATGATGGTTATTTCTAAAACCCTTTATGGGCTGCAACTTTGTCATTACATGGAAGTAATCCCTCTTACGTAAGATGCACACCATTAACAACAATTTACACACTTTCAAAACATTTGTAACAATACACCTTAATTTTGGAAGAGGTTATTATGGTTTGCCACAACACATCTCTTTTATGTAGAGGAAGTTTTATGTCCATGTAGAAGTGATAATAAGCATTAAATTTAGAAGACAACCTAAACGGTAGTAACCAATACATACTTACTTTTAGTTTGGTAGTTTCATAATTTTGCCCATTTTTATAGTTTATGATTTTGTGTTATATAAGCATATGTATTCGCATATGCTCTTATGTGTGTGTGTGTGTGTGTGCACGCATGCATGCTTTCATACATGTGTGTACACACGTGCATGCTTGCATGCACGTGCATATGTGCAAGCACCTACATGCACGCAAGCACCCGAGTGTTTTGCAACGTAATGGATGCCTTTGTGAAGTTATAGGGTCTATAAAAAGGTAAAATGCTTTTCATCCTTGTCTAATCACCATAAGCATTGTTTTTCATTTTTATCTCTAATAACCATAAATAGTGCTTTTGTTAGTTCTAAACACCTTGAGCTCCAGGAGAAATGGGAAACCAATAACCTTTCTTCAAAATTTTCCTTCAATGTGTACCTTGCCTGTGTTCAATCTCTCTGTCCATTGTTTCATCAACTAGAGCCTTGTTTGGTCCCATCCATTGCTAACAACTTACAATAGTGTTAATATGATATTTTATCTACTCGCAAATTGATACCCTCATTTAACATGGTAAATCATGGGCAAGGACTTCTAACATGGGATATTCTCTAGTGTTTCAAATCAAGACAACGAGTATTGAACATCTTTAAAAACATTCATTGACTAGCTGTAAAGTGGACCAAGTAACTTAAGGTGCATACTATTGTCCTATAGGGTTGTTGTTACTAACACATCTTCACACCTAGCTTTTTTAGTGAGGGGACTTAACATTGTTTTAAAGGGTAAAATATTTTATGTGAAAGTGTGAATATACAAATATTTCCAACTAGGAGTAATCTATTGACTTTTCAAGCTTTATCTTTATCCTTCCTATAAATGTTTCTAATTAGCAAAGTTAAGATTTTTTACAAAATAAATGGGCCAATTGTTTTTCATCCTTGCGCCATTATAGGATCTTCTTCTTCTTCTTCTTCTTCTTCTTCTCTCTCTCTCTCTCTCTCTCTCTCTCTCTCTCTCTCTCTCTCTCTCTCCCCCAATGTGTGGTAGATTGGTTAGCTCATGGAGTTGTCATTCAACACGTCTTGTGTTCGAATCTCACTCCTGTCGGATAGATCATATTTGGTCTCTTGGGATTGTTCCTACGACGTTAATCTTCTTCTTCTTCTTCTTCTTCTTCTTCTTCTTCTTCTTCTTCTTCTTCTTCTTCTTCTTCTCTCTCTCTCTCTCTCTCTCTCTCTCTCTCTCTCTCTCTCTCTCTCTCTCTCTCTCTCTCTCTCTCTCTCTCTCTCTCTCGGCGGGGGTGCAAGGGTGAATCATGGTAGAAGGATTGTAAATCATTCAATAAAAATATGAGTAATTTTTTATAAAGCACGGATATATAGTATGTAGTATTTATTACTACTAGTATGACCAATCACCTCATAAGATAAATGTGAAAGGAATGGTCATGACTCGAAAGCTTTAGGAAGGCCATCCTCTTGAGCTCAAAGGCTATAGCAAAACCTCAAATTCTCCTCTAGATATAGCAAATGGTGTGAACAACAATTGAGGAGATGATATACATGAACAAACATGAAGGATATGAAGACCTTTGTTTATTTGGCTTGTGCTGTACATGCTCCACCACCATAACATCCACCAACATAGGGGCATGCTGTCGTACAAAAACTATATCTATGACTCCATTAGAACCCATGAAATGAAACATGCCTTTCTCGTGATCTTGAATAAAAGTTGAGCAATCTTATGGCACACTCTAAAACCTTTTGGATAGCCATTAAATGTAGGCCATGTCTCCAAAAAAAAAAACTTTTGGAATTTTTCTATTGTATTTACTACTATGGTATCTTATTGTATCTACTACTATGGTATCTGTCCCCTTTTTAGTCAAGATCAAATTGGGGGCTAAAGATGAATGCATCAAATTTTTCTATTGTATTTACTACTATGGTATCTTATTGTATCTACTACTATGGTATCTGTCCCCTTTTTAGTCAAGATCAAATTGGGGTCTTGACCATGTTCATCCTGTAGTCAAAGAAAGGTATTAATTGTATTTGTAAAGCATTAATCTAAATCCACCTCTAGTGAAAGTTCTCAATTAGGGCATCCTCCACAAGTTTATAAGACCCGAGCAAGGTTGCCCCCCCCCCCAACATTGCACCACCATTTGGACAAAAAAATGCCTTCCAATGCCCTTCTAAGCTGAGTTACAAATTAGGGAAAACCTACTAGATAATGTGGACGGCCCTTATTGTAAGCTTTACAGTACCTTATTAGTGTAGTAGTTAGACTCAATTCCTATATGTTTGCAAGAATTCACATATTATATATAATTTATCTATCATAAGCCACTTGTGTTGTGAGCTTTGTGTGATTATATAGATGTTTCATTAGTGGGAGCTTTAATGACCATCTATCGTACAAAGGTATGGAAGCTTTAAACAATCCCTTAGAAAAGAAATTAACGAACTATTGTTGTGGAATTTACACCCATACCATTGGGGTTGTCCCAATCGCCAATCAATCAATCAATCAAACTTTTGATAGCTTTTATCATAAAACTTGAAGGGCTAGATGAAAACAAGGACTTCTGACTCTTCCACATATTACAAAACTTAGTACTACCCCCCCACCCCAACACACACACACACACAACACAACATAAACAGATGTGTGCCGGCATGCCCGGCCGCCATGTAGGAACACCTAGGCATGCTACATACGAATGAGCATGCCGTGCATGCACACATGTACATACATGCAAATGTGCACACACATGTGCAGCAGGCTCATATTGCACGTAAAAGCATTGAGACACGCACACACTTGTGGCTATTTGTTGTTATTTCCAATAAAAAAAGCTAAGGCCTACTATAGCGCCCTTATCTTTTGTGAAGCATTTGATGGTAAGCCTTTTTTTTTGTTGTTGTTGTTGTTTGCAAAGACGTTCGTTTCTTTATCCCCCAGGGGTCGAATTTCAAACTCATGCCAATATATATTCGAAGCTCTACCGTTGGGATATCTCCCTTGCCTCCAGCACTAAGCTTAAGCTTAGGATGAAGGATCAAAGGCTAATCATTAATAGGCCGTCAAGGTTGGTTTCACACACGACCATTTGGATGGGTGGGTGGGCGAGGGTCTGGGCAGGTGCTCAAGTCTGGATCGTGTAGAAAATTAAGAAGGGGGTGCGAAACCCCCTTTTTAAGAGTTGTCAAATTCCAGATATATACAAAAGGTTTTTTTTTAACGATTTTATATTTCAGCTCAAAAAAATGTGACGTAGATTTAAAATTGGGAAAAAATAACCCCTTCATCGCAGGTGTTTTTGGTGTTTTTTTTAGGGTGCCATGATATAATATTATTGGCCCCTTTATCCTAGGCGGTTGTAGAACATTGATTACTCTTGTCTCCCTCTCTAGGCCCCGCCCATGATCCACCCCTAAGTCCGTTTGTGATTAATTACCGCTGTCTGTCTGCGATCTCTTTTATCTCAGTGCAGTAATCAATTTTCGCCCTTTTTTCCTTGCTGTCCCTCTCGTGGGAAGCCTGTAGCTCTCTACTCATTGAAATGAGGTGACAGAGGTCTCTCTCTCTCTCTCTCTCTCTCTCTATTTTTCTCTCTCTCTCTCTCTCGAGTCTCCATAGCTCATAAGCATATGATTAGTAGCAAAAACACACAAGAACTCTCTCTGTCTCTCTGTGTCTCTCTGTCTCTCTCTTCTTCACGCACTTCCCAAGGTCTCTCTTCCCTCACCCCTGGGCCCTAATCATTGTGTCTTCTTCAATGGCCCTGATCAGAGCTTCTTCTTGTTCAACCCTAATTATTCTTTCTCATCACACAACAAGCTGCTCCTCCCTCTCCCCCCCTTTCCTCCTCCTTCATTTTCATGCCTTTTTCCTCTCTGCTCTTTAGAGAAATCACAATGACCTAAAGGCCTTCAATAAGCATATTGGGTGCTAGATTCCATGGGCCTGGGGTCAACTACCACACACACACACACACACACACACACACAAACCCTTCTCCTGTCTCCTCACTTTCTGGTCTGTGGAACCCAGACTTGCAAATATTGAGCATAGCTGGTCCTCTCATATGAGCTGAGTGAGAATCACACACTTTCCTTCACGACAGTGTGCTTCTTCCCGCCCAAAACTTGGATAGGGTTTAACAAATCCGGAACCCAGTTCACCATTTCTTCACCTTCATCTACACATATGTTCTCCTTCAATTTGGGCACATATAGTACTAAGGCCACCATCTGCCCAGCTCATACTGTGGGAAATTACCCACTACTAGCTCATACACAGGCTAACTACCAAGGCTGCCCAGCTCTTATTGTGGGCAGTTACCCATCCCTTGGAAACTTAATGGGCTGTAACCCATCTCTTAACCACTACTTGGGTCAGATAATGGAGGCAATTTTTTTGCTAAACTCTTGTTAGAGGGCACTAACCTACCTCTTGGAACTAGTTAGATAAGATTATACAGCCAATTCTATGCTAAACCCTAGAAGGGGGCAGTAACCCATCTCTTCTTTACACTAGAGGGTAAGCCAGAAGAGGCAATTATATGGTGAGCTCATGTAGTTGGAGGCAATTATGTGCTGAGCTCATGTAGTGGGCAGTGACCCACCTCCCTAGAGTTAATTAGTAGTGGTAATTACATGATTAGCTCAACTAGTGTGCAGTAACCCCATATTTTGGGCACTCCTTGGGTAAGATTACAGAAGGAATTTTATGGCAAGCTCATGTAGTGGGCACTAACCCAATCTTTTGTTGTTCAAGGACATAATGGAGCTGGATCAGGGGCATGAAGAAGAAGCAGCCGCAGCAGAGATTCCACTACCCATCGGTGGCGGCTTGACACAGATGCATGAGGCGCCTCGAATGAGGATGTTAGGAGGCAATGGTAATGGGCTCAGTACTGGAACAAGCAATGGCATGCCTTCTGCAGTAGACAATGAAGCCAGACTAGGTTTAGAGATGAAGTTTCCTAATCTGGATTCAGTAAAAGTTAAGAAGCCTGTTAAGTACAGGGAATGCTTGAAGAACCATGCAGCAAGCCTAGGTGGGCATGCGGTGGATGGATGTGGAGAGTTCATGCCAAGTGGTGAAGAAGGGACCTTGGAAGCTCTCAAGTGTGCTGCATGTGATTGTCATAGAAACTTCCACAGGAGAGAGGTGGAGGGTGAGAAGGATAAGTCCAAGAGGCTTGGCCCACTGCTACCTGCCCCGCCTCTTGCTTCACCTCCGGTGACCCTGATGTCGGCACGGCCACTGCCCCCATCGCAAATGATTATGGCATTGGGTGGGGTGAGGCCGGACTTCGACGATCAGGATGGGAATGGGGGTCTTCTATCACCACATGCATCATTGCACTCTAGTGGGCTGCTGAGGAAGAGGTTCAGGACCAAGTTCACTGCAGATCAGAAAGAGAAGATGTGGGAATTTGCCGAGAAACTAGGGTGGAGGATCCAAAAGCATGATGAGCAAGCTGTGCTGCAGTTCTGTGCAGAGGTGGGTGTGAAGAGACATGTTCTCAAGGTCTGGATGCACAATAACAAGCATACACTGGGCAAGAAGAACCCTTCATGAGGTCCCCTGGCAATGCCCCAAAGAATCTCTTCTTTTCTGCAAATGAGAGGGTGCCATCATTTCTTCAACACATAATTTTCTCTCTCTCTCTCTCTCTCTCTCTCTCTCTCCTTTGATATTTCTATATGTGAAGAGACAATTGAGTGGCAAGGAAACATACAGTGTAGCTGCCTTCTCTCAAAACCCTACCTGGGCTCTTTGTTTGTCATGGGTTTACTTCCAAAACCCTAGTTGGTCTTGCTCCATGATGTGTGTGTTGTTGAGATGTGGACACAAAAACTACATTGAGATGTAACATAAAGTGCTGGCATTCCCTCATTTGGTAGTCATGTAGCTGGTTTTTTTGCTTAAAAAGCTTGATGGCTTTACCATTAGGTCGGTTGAGCCCCTTAATTTCTGTTTTCCTTTATCAATTAAACAGCTTTTAATCATATTTTTTACCCTACATAAAGATGTGTAATTGTATTTATTTTAATAAAATCAAGAAACTGCACATGTCATGCATGCGAGACTGCATGGCTATTTTCTTAGGCCACTCAGAGTTTTTCTAATCCTTTTAATCATCAATGATTATTATCATAAATGATGCTATTAGTAGTAGTAGTAGAAGTACTGTTAATTAGTCACAGTTCTGCACGAGTTTAGGCGTATTAACAAGGTTTTATGAGCTACAAAGCCTCCACCATGCTTCATCGTGAGCAGCAACAGTATATTATTTGTTGCAGTAGCCATTACACAAACGATAATTATTAGCTCAACTGTGTTGTTAAAGTTTTTTAATTCTAATTATGTGACGCTTACCAGTTAGTACTGTGTCAAGTTGGCAGGAATCTGTTTGCCGTTACGTGTACAGAGGTACACACAAGTTGAGAGTGATGCTGCCTGCAGCCTCATACTTGTTTCGTGTCTCTATGATTCCTCGTGAGATAAGGTTTTACATAAATGTGTAACGTGTTAAAAGATATAATATATGCATCGATCTACATACATATACATATACATATACATATACATATATATATATATATAACTTTTTTTCTATAGGTTTTCATGATGCATGTCTACCATGATGCTTCATATGCACCTAGCCAATTAATATTTATGTATCAAATATCATAAATACATACATTGATACTAATAATATCCTTTTTTTTGGCTTGGCTAGAAATTTGAAGTACACTACTAACACACATGGGTCTCTCGGGGTAATGCTTTAAGGGAGTAGCAAAACCAGTCTCTGAGACTGGAGACGATGAAGCTAATGACAAAAGCGTTTCTTTGTTCGAATCTCAAAACGAGCTTGCTCGCTTCTGACCCCAGCTCGAAAAACAAAAAATACTAACACACACTAGATGCCATTGAAGCTTAAGAATCACTAGTTCATAGTGGTAATTTATGCCTAGTGTAGAAGTATGGATTTGAGGCACTATGGACACCGCTCCTAACTTAGAATGGCATATTTAGTTGTAAATGACTTTTTCATAGCAAGAAGGTTCTCTATTATTCACAACATGAAATTTTCACGATGATGCAAATGAGTTGGCTTAACCATTTTCGACATGTGTTGAATCAATGGTGAGGAGAGGCTTTTCTGATGATTTGAGCATTCTTTTGGATGGTGTGAAAAACCAATCTTTTGCACAGCATCACGAAAAACTCAGCTTTTCACATCTTTTGATATTTTGAGCTCAGCAATGAAGAGTGGGGATGCTATGAGATGCATAAAGACACTTATCTGAGCAATATAACATGAAAAACTATTTTTTTCACAGCGAACATCATTTGGCTTTTTAGTTATTAGAAGCATGGAGAAAGGTTAGCTGGCTCTTTAGTAAAGGTGAGATTAGAAAGCTAAACTTTTGTATTTGGTGACTCAAAAAACCACTTACATCTTTATGACACATGATCGACTATAGTCATTAGTATGATCCATATGAGTGATAAGATGAAAGACCAACTCATTTTTCATTGATGAAAAATAAGATTGGTTTTTTCACAGTGAGAGTTTTAGTTATATATGTGTATATAAGTAAAACTCTGTGTGTGTGTGCACGCGCGCGTGTGTGTGTGTATGCGTGTGAATGTATGTATGTATGTATACATACACACACACACATATATATGTATATATGTATGTATAGAGTATGTATGTATGTGTATATGTGTGTGTGTGTATGTATGTATATATGTGTGTATGTATGTATGTATGTATGTATGTATACATAAATATACATACATAAATACATATTTATATAAATGCATGCATGTATGTATGTATGTATGTTTATGTATACATACATACATACATATATGTGTGTGTGTGTGTATATGTACATACATATGTATGTATGTATGTACACACACACACACATATGTGTGTGTGTGTGTATATATACATACATACATACACACATATATGTGTGTGTGTGTGTATATATATATATACATACATACATACATATGTATACACACACACACACACACACACATATATACATACATACATATACATATGTATATGTATGTATGTATACACACACACATACACATGTATATGTATGTATGTATACACACACACACACATATAGATTATGTATGTATGTACACACACACACACACATATATCTATATGTGTGTGTGTGTGTATACATACATACATATACATGTGTATGTGTGTGAGATATACGTGTGTGTGTGTGTATACATACATACATATACATGTGTATGTGTGTGTGTATACATACATACATATACATATGTATATGTATGTATGTATGTATATACACTCACACACACACACACACATATATATGCACACACATATGTGTGTATATGTATATGTATATATATGTATGTATACACACACACACACACACACACACACACACACATATATGTGTGTGTGTGTGTGTGTACATACACACACACACACACACACACATATATGCACACACATATTTATATGTATGTATGTATACACACACACACACACACATATATGTGTGTGTGTGTGTATACATACATACATATAAATATGTGTGTGTATGTGTGTGCGTGTGTATATATATATATATGTATGTGTGTCTATGTGCGCGTGTGTATATATATATATGTATGTGTGTGTGTGTGTGTGCATGTGTGTGTGTGTGTGTGTGTGCATGTGGTGTGGGTGGGTGTCCTTTTTTTGTGCACTCCTTCTTTGTAATCCCTACCTCCCCTAGCTTAGGTGTTTCACATTGTACATGGCCAAAGGACTACCACCATTATAACAAAAGCCGTTCAAACTTGGTTGACTAGCAGCCTATAGATAGTATTATGGGAATCTTCGATGTTTTTCATGCATCTATTGGTGAGCATCTATACAAAGAAACATCAAGCAAGTCTTTGGTGGCAAAGAGAGGAGTTTTCTTTTATAATGAATTCTACACGGAACCTTATAGTGTTATAGGTTATGGATCTTTGAAAGCATTACCACTGCCTTCATTCGACAGTCTAGAATGGCCAATACCAACAGCAGAAACAAGTGAGTGCTTTATATTAAAGATATACCAAGACGTGCAGAGGTGTATAAGACCAAATGTAGCAAGTCGTCAAGTGAAAATCGTTGTCTTTATGCCATTGCATGTTTTTGTGGACTTCTTTTATGACGAGGAGGTCAAAAAAACATCGTCAATGTTTATATGTAAATCAGAGAAATGTTTGGATTTCTTAGGTCAAAATTGGGATGTGAAAGAATTAAATGGGGCTACCTGCAAAATCCATAGGAAATCTATTATCTGTAAATATATAATTGGCTCCCAGAATTTTATTTTGGCCTTTCATTAGATGAGATGGCATTATGTCAAT
This sequence comes from Cibotium barometz, assembly GCF_041138505.1. NCBI lineage: Eukaryota > Viridiplantae > Streptophyta > Polypodiopsida > Cyatheales > Cibotiaceae > Cibotium > Cibotium barometz. Next base: position 12,735,167 of record NC_141079.1, read on the forward strand.
GGAAAACTTGTAAGCAATTGATCAAGACTTGGAGGATGACATTGAAAATCCATTGATGTTATTAGAGGTATGGTTTGAACATGAGCTCTTGACATTACTCAATATAAGGTCAAACATCTCATTGCGTCAAGTGAGAACAAACTTGGAAAATGAGGATGACCTACAAGTGCCTAATGATTATATGTTCAAGTGCAATGACCATAAGCTATGTTATTCAATCTAACCTCGAAAAAGTATTCATTTCAAAACTATGCCATAATCATTATTACTTATATACATTACTTTGATTTTTGGAAATAGGTACCAACGAGAAAAGAAAGGACCATTCAATGTAAAGACATTACAAGGAAGCAAGTTTTAGCGGTGCAAACGACCATCACATAGAGATAAATGTACATTACTGTGATTTTTGGAAATAGGTATCAACAAGAAAAGAAAGGACCATTCAATGTAAAGACATTACAAGGAAGCAAGTTTTAGTGGTGCAAACGACCATCACATAGAGATAAATGTATTTTTGATAGCATATAGTTACATCAATCATGACAACATTTTGTATTTCTCAGAGCAATAGAAACTAAGACAAATATTCTACATTTTCTTATTGGATGTTTAAAACATTGATAGCATGTTCTTATTTTTTCCTACAAAGCGTGCTATTGGGTGTGGGAAGATTCTTGTTGTTGGGGTGGTGAAGCTTGTCGTTGAGGGGGTTCTTGCTCTTCGCGACGCTCTTGGGGTGGTTGCTCTTGGGGACGGGAAGCTTGCTCTTATGGAACAGAAGCTTGCGTCGTTGCGAGGTTGAAGTTGACTTTGCACAATTTGTTGTTGTTGGGAACTCGAAGCTTCCAAATTGACGTCTTCAAATCCATCAGATTCTGGAAGCTCGACAACCAACCTGTCGACTTGTGTTCGGGGGTACTACCGTGGTGGTGGTCCTGGTCACGGCCGTGTGGTGGAGGGGGCACAAATGCAACAGGGATATTAGGCGGCCTGCTATGAATGTTGATAATAATATGCTCAATGGTCTCTTCCTTGCGGTCTTCTTCGTACGCGCCATCTGAAAATAGTCATAATGTTACATGATAAGTTTCTCAATAAATACACAGGACAATAAAATAACAACAAATCACTACAATGCCATTTGGGCATTTCAGATACAATCACAACACAATCCTCCTCGAGTTGATTTATCACGCTTAGCACTTCAAAACACAAAATAATATAAAAACTACTAAAAAAGTTAACTTGGATAACGAAATAGCTTCAAATCACTACAACGCGATATGGATACATCAGACAAAATCTACATAAACTCCTCGCGTTTTGTAGTGATTTCTCAAACAAACCCTTTCATTTGACAAAATAACACGAACAATACACCTAACAATACCTATGACGATAAAATAGGTTCAAATCATACAACGCGATATAGGCACATCAGACCTAATCGTCATACCCTCCTCGCGCTGTAGTGATTTCTTGCACAGAGCATTTCATTTCACAAATTAAGTCATGAAAATAACATACATGACACAGAACAATGTATAGGACGAGCAAGAAATCACTACAACGCGATATAGGCACATCAGACCTAATCGTCATACCCTCCTCGCGCTGTAGTGATTTCTTGCACAGAGCATTTCATACAGAGCAAGAAATCGTCATACAGAGCAAGAAATCACTACAACGCGATATAGGCACATCAGACCTAATTGTCATACCCTCCTCGCGCTGTAGTGATTTCTTGCACAGAGCATTTCATTTCACAAAGTAAGTCATGAAAATAACATACATGACACAGAACAATGTATAGGACAAGAAAGTATATCCAGAACACTATAACGCGATATGGCTACATAAAAAAAAACGTAATTCATTCTTCGCGTCGTAGTGATTTGTCAGACATTTTTCGTTTGACCCAATATCTAATGAACGTAGGTAAAACATCATATATATGATTGAATATAACATTTAAGACCACTGTGATTGCTTGATAACTCACCAAAGATTCACGTAGGGAAAATGTTAAACATATGTACGCTTGCTTGATAAATCGCAGAGATGGTATAGATGAAGCACGACAGAGGAATACACGCAGCTGAAGGAGGCAAAACGAAACAGGGACAAAAGACAAGGACACTTGACATTTACCGAGGATAAGTACGACACACGTGCAAAAGAGCATGTCAACACGTGCGAAGGAGGACGTGGGGCCGTACTCATTAAATAGATGATGATGATTACGATCAATCCATTTTTAATACATGAGGATAAGTACGACACACGTGCGAAGACACACGTGCGAAAGAGCATGTCAACACGTGCGAAGGAGGACGTGGGGCCGTACTCATTAAATAGATGATGATTACGATCAATCCATTTTTAATACATGTCATCATACGTGCGCAAAGCACATGGTCTGCCATCATGCATGTCTGCCACGTGTACAGACCGTTAGTTTCCGTGGATAAAACTGACCAACATTCATTATTCGTTGCTTCTTGCTCTCCTGCAACTTTTCTCGCATAATCGTGACCAGCACGTTGCTTCTTGCTCTCATACAGTCAACTTCGTTGGTTGCTTCTTGCTCTCCCAGTGAATTTTGCGGTATGTTTTCAAATATTTCCGTGTTTCAATTTGGCCAAAATTGTATAATTGTTTTATAAATATTCCATCAAAGATTTTTGCTTTTAGATTTTTAAGAATTTAATTTATTTCTCACAAATATTTCATCAAATCACTACAACGCGAAGAGGGATCTTGGTGAGAACTACCGTACCCATATCGTGTTATAGTGATTTTGCCTACAATGGTAACTTGCTTGCATAAATTTCTTCAAATCACTACAACGCGAGAAGAGGTGTCGTGTGAACTCTCTCAAGCATATCGCGTTATAGTGATTTGTCCTACTACCGTTCTTTTTTTGCTTTTTGAAAGATTTCGGCGTTTAGATTTTTAAGAAATTGATTTGTTTCTTACAAATATTTGATCAAATTACTACAACGCGAAGAGGGAACTCGATGGGAACTCTCCCACCCATATCGCGTTATAGTGATTTGTCGTACTGTCGTTCTTGTAGTGATTTTTCTTACAATTGTCACTCATTGCCTTTGAAATATTGCATCAAATCACTATAACATGATGAGAGGGCTCGGTGGGAATTCTCCCACGCATATCGCGTTGTAGTAGTGATTTTGGCACATTTTTCTTTGCAATTTCATTTTCTCACTAATATTTCATCAAATCACTACAGCGCGACTAGAGATCTCGATGAGAGTTCTCCCACGCTTATCGCGTTATACTGATATTGCCTAATCCTTTATTATCTTATACACAATTTTCATCATCATGATATATTTCCTGGCTTGTAGATGGATCCTTTCGGGATTGAGGTTGAGTCTGATGCTGGCCTTCAAGAAACCCCATATGAAAAGTTGTTCGACTTCCTTTATAAAGTTCAACACCATCATCGTCATCCTAAAATATCACACATGTTTAATTTCAATTTCTCCATCAAAGACATGATCGCTTCCGCTCGTTTGTATCTTGAGGAGAGCAGCAATTTCAGCAGATCACTTCAAGTGGTAGGGGGTGGTCAAAAAGCGAGCCAAGAGCAGCGAGCACAAAGCAATGAGTAGAGCTCATGTTCTTGTGAAAGTGAGCAGGTAGGGGCATGGTATGATGTTAAGCGAGCATGAAATGTTAAAGAGAAGAATGGAACCACAGTGCAATTCTGTAGCAATCAAACAAAGAAGACATGAAATGTTCTAAAATGACCATTGCAATAAAAAAATTTTCGAACCAATGGTGTAGATACAAAAAATCACTATTAAACCCATATTGTTTGGCTCGCTAAAAAGATGTTGAATCTATAGTATTCACAATGTTGGAGAGCCATTAGCAAACAAAAGACAATAGACAGAAAAATTTATAAAATAACCAAAACATTTCCAAAGCAATCACTAATAAACTCGTACTACGGTTCAGCTGCTGCTGGTATGACATGACCCCCATACATATTTCAACTAAAGTGGGTTGCAGGTTCCTAAAGCTGTTGAGGATGACTTCTAATAGACTTAGTTAGCATGTCTTTTACAATTCTCCCAGAAATACAAACTTGATGAATATGCATATTGTTGTTCACATCCTGTCCAAGAATAATTAAGAACACAAGGTATATGTGCTTGCATGAAAGATATGGTCTTTTCTTGGCCACTCTATCTCTGAACTCCACACATGAACACATTGGATTCTTCTGAATAGTGACCTCTATCAAAGGTGTGTCTTGGCTCCCATTGGTCAATGGATTAATACTAAATGTTTCCTTTACCCCTTCTATATGTATATGGCTGCCTACAACTTCTGCATGCATATCTAGGGCCATAGTGATTTGACCAAATGCAGCCTTTGAAATTCCTCGTCGATATGGAAATTGTTTCACCTCCTTGTTTGTCTCGCTAGTGCCTTTTGCAAGCTCCTTTTCTAGAAAAAATTCAAGAGAAATACCAATGTCATATCCTGCTCTAATAAGCTTGCAGGCTTCTTTCACTTGTAACTTGGTACCTTTAGCAATGGGCCAAACACAAGGGACATCCTCCGGTGGATGTAATATTGTCTTTGTAATTTTCCAAGTGTGCCTAACATCTGTATTACAAAAATAGCAATACTTCTCCTTTTTCCAGGAGGATAGTTGACAATCACTCCAAAAACAAGGACTGACATCACCCCCTCGCAACTTTGAGCTACACTTTTTCCCTGATGCCCAGTGGTTGCACTGAACTCGATTCACTGTTGTTGGTATCCTCCTTCGCAAGGCCCACTTTGTATCATGCACATCACTTTCAAGGCTCTCTAAAACTTGGCATTGCTCATCGACCTCTATTGCAGGCTCTAACCTCTCTCTTGTCACATAGTTAAACTCAGGCCTATGGCTAGAGTTGCCAAAGTTTTCTTCTATCGAGTCGTGTAGTGGCCTTTTGGCTCGAATAGTTTTATTCTCACCCTTGAATTTTACCCTATTTGAAAACATAGGGGTCCCCACCACTGCATCATCCACTGCTCGTGAGGTAGCTATTGGGGATGGACTTGCTTTCTGTCGAGAAAGGGCTCTCTCAACCAAAAGCTCCAATGTAGGCCCAGAACCTGTGTATTTTCCTTCCAAGAAAGCCAGTTGTCTGGCACATTGGAAGTAAGCATTGATTAGATCTATCACACAAGCATCATAAAGACTAATCTTTTGCCTATACCCCTCCCCTGCCAACCAGCTTGCATGCTTGGTCTCCGACATATTTGTCCTTGGGACAAGAGCATTGACAATAGGCTCTCCATCCTACAAGAGAGTGGTAGAAATTGATTAAAAACAATGCAGTGCACATAAGTAGGAGGCAGACAATAATACAATGAATAATCTCTTACAAACATTACCTTTAAGCAAGAGACCGCACTATCAAACTGAACATCTTCCTCTTCCAAATGTTGAAAGCACTTTTCCATAGGAGAGACCTCTACCTCCTCTTGCAATGACCCATGTGCCTTGACATTGATTTCTTCTATCTCTTCAGTGTCCAAGTCACTGCAAAGCACAATGCTCTCTAATTCAATGCACAATGCAAAACAAAAAATGTCAAAGTCAAAGTTAATGCCCCTTACATTGGAGTACTCTTTCGAGAACCGGGAGAAAATATAGTTGAGGGGCCTTGTTCTGGGGTCTCAAAATAATTCTCTAATTTGGCAATATATACAGAGGACAATGAATGCTCCAGGATAAAATATGCCTCGTCTCCAATCCCTGCATACAAGTGTAAAGGAAAAATGGGCTCATACTCTCCTCCAATTTCAAGTAAGGCCTCCACATTTATCCCACCAATAGTTCCTTCCCCCCGATCATGTTGATTGACACAAGACATTTTCCATTCGAGAAGGAGACTCGAATGCATGCACCCATTGTAGAATGGAGGAAAACACGAGCCTCCCTGCATAATACAATCACAACAACAATTAAGGAATTTACATTGAATATTAGCCAAAAATATTTTAATACTAGATGTTCTTGCTCTAATCTATAGCATATACTAGCCATAATACAATTTTACCAGGCTCATTTTAAGACTATGGGTAGAAGCAAATAAAAATATTTATTGCAAAAAAAAGTCATAAATGAAGGATATCAAAAAGAGTACATGTTGTATATATGTATATATGTTTGTGTGTGTGTGTGTATGTATACACACATACACACACATATTTGCTTTGTGTTAGTTCTTGCGCTTTTTCATAATCTCCTGTTAGATTTCAAAAACTCTACCAATTGGATGCCATAGCATAACTGTGCTAGCTAGATTTAAAAAAATCGAAAAAATATTGACCAAACCCTTAAATTTAAGTGTTGAAATTCATTAGTGTTAGGATAAAAAAATTTATCCAGTGGCTAACTTAGGGTTTTTAGTAGTCGGCTACTTCTTATGAAGCAATTACTTAAGGCTTTTAGTAGTCTGCACAGAAGCATCTTCCCTCGAACACACACGCAGAGAAGCGATCATGAAGCATCATATGTCTCCCCAGCAAGTAGTCCGCACAGAAGCATCTTCCCTCGAACACACATGCAGAGAAGCAATCGTGAAGCATCATACGTCTCCCCAGCAAAGAAGCGCTGATCTCATGCGCAGGGCCCTCTCCCCACTCCAATCTTTCTCCCGAACAAAGAGACGCAAAAAAGTATCATCATCCATGAATTTATGCTATTTTGCCTGAATGAATTTGTGCGCTCAGCGCACAAAATAATAGGATGTTTTGCTGCCGCCACACTCCACACACAGTATGAGATGTGCGGCGTTACTTCTTGCTATTTTTCTTGAATGAATTTGTGCGCTCAGCGCACAAAATAATAGGATGTTTTGCTGCCGACCATTGAAGAAATCATCACGATTTTGAGTTCGTTTCAAGCTTCGGGGGCGCTGCCCCCAAACTCCCCCGCCAAGGGGGGCCTAAATGGCCGCCGCCAGCCCCCCTTGGATCCCCCGACGGGGCGGCAGAAATTTAGAGAGAGTAGTGTAAGAACATGCTATCTATATGGTGCTGTCTCAAACACATTGCATAGACTGTCTCTCTTACTACTGTCTATATTATGCATAGACTTTGTGTATACAAGAAGCTCAAAAAACTCACATTTGATGTCTTCTTGGTTGAGAAACGGCTCACACAGTCGAGAGAGGAGACCAGCAAACATGTGCATCTAAAGAACAATAGCACAAAAAGAAAAAAGTTTGTCCTTAAAAAAGTGTTGGATTGCGAAATATCACTTCTAAAGTTTATTAGTACTCAATATTGAATGCCTTGAGATTTGGGCTACTGAATCTTTATATATTTTCTAATAAATTTGAATGCCTTGAATTGAACACCTGAAAAGGGCTCCGTAAATATTTTTCAATGAAGATTTTTTTTAAAATATTCAATACGACAATGCCTTGGAATTTGGGCCAAAGCACTCCATATAATAATCTCAAAGATATTCTGTTCGCGTTAATGAGTTGGCCGTTTTGTTGGATAGTGAATGTGCCACCTTTGTTTGATGATTGTGTTGCAGTACTGAATTTAATCTCTTTAGTGAATGTGCTACCTTTTTTTTAAGTTTGTGTCGTAGTACTGAATTTGCTGTTAAAATAATCAATTAATTATACAATAGGAGTAGAATACTATTTGAAGATTTGTTCTTGTTTTTTGCATGGCTATCTGGTTTTCAAATGAGTTCGAGTCATTTCACTAGAGCATCTTGCTTGAAAGGTTCTTGTTGTGCAAAAATGGATGAGTTACCTCTTGCTAAGCAAAAAAAGAGTGTGCAGGTTGGCCCAGGTGAGAGCTCATCAAGACACACAAGGAGGCAAGCTGATTTTTCCAGCACTTTGGAGTAGGCCGCCTCCTCAAACCCTACTACAGAGCAGGCGGTACATATCATAGATGACACTAACCTGGAGGTGGATATGGATAGGTAGCATCTACATAGTGATGAAAGAAATGAGGAGGATGGACAAAATGTAGTGGGGGCAATTGAGGAAAATAAAGGTGATCAAAATGAGGGTGAGAATACTCAAGGTGGTGATAATGAGGATGAAGGTGAGAATACTGAGGATACTGGGAGAGAGATAGAGGGGGAAGAGAACACACATCCACTAGAGAACCAAGAAGAAACAGTTGTCACAATCCAAACTGAAGGAAGCAAGCAAAAAAAAAATAAGGTTGATATTTTTGGGAAGATTCTTGAGACATCTACTCCACAAGCCTTTTTAGATAGGATAGGAGTCAAATTTAGGTCTCCACCTCCACGTGTTCCTCTCTATAGGATGATCCAGACGGAGGCAATCCGAAGGGTTCTCCCTCAACAGATAAGTCTCTTACTCAAAGCTTCAAAAAACTAGGTGGGTACATTGAGAGCATGGGAGCTTTCACAGTATCAATTATGGACTTGGAAGGGGAGGAGACACCATTGACACAAGAGAGGGAGGAATCTTGGGATGAGCATTGGAGGACTGTGAATCAAGAATTTGAGGAATCTCTTGCACTTGACCCCGATTGGGGTCCATACTTGAGCCGAAAAATGGTGCATATTCTTGATGGTAATAATCGACACAACAATGCATGGACAAGTCCCCTTGAAACCCTGTAATAAAACACAAAATTAGGAAGGACAAAGAAGCATAAGAAACTATAACATCCCAATGAGAACTCACCTGTAGAAATGCAGCCCATTGTGTTCGAGCGGAGGGATGTGGGTGAGCTTATGTTTTCATTGTCCAGGTTGAACAAGTAAGTTAATTTGTTATCAGAGTCTCCTTCTATGTCAAGTAAGTTGTTTGTACTCAAGAATATTAACATATTTTTTCTTTGTTTTGTAGGACGCATGATTATGCATTTGTGCCAACCACATTTGGTGATCGTCTATTTCAACTAAGAAGATTGGGAGAGTCCGACCTAACAACTCTCATGGCACATTTGGACAATGAGGACAAGTTGTGGGTTGAGAGAGAGATGCAGAGTGTGTCTACTAGAGGAAGGCCCAATTGGCTTCATTTGCCAATCCAGATCATGACTTGGCTCTTGTTCAAGGACGAGATGGAGCAAAAAATTGATGAGGCATCAAATGGACCACTTGCCGAGTCTGCTAGGGAGTATGTGACTTGAAAGATAGAAGTTCTCTACAGAGGAAAAACATCAAAATATGCAAGGATTGCTGATCCCTCCAACGGTGAGGCCTTTTGGTGTGCGGTGCTCTCCCTCCCATGGCACGCATCAACCAATCATGTGGCCATAGAGGAAAAGCTCAACATGATAGGTTCTGCATGCATCAGCAGAGACACATATAAGGCTCACATTGTCAAGCTATTGGACAACTCTCAGGCTGCAGTGCGATCACTTGAGGGTATGCCAAATGATAAGACAAAGGTTAGGGAATGGCTGCACATGTACTCCTACTGGCTTCAGATCACGGAGCTGGGTTTAAGAATCCACAATGATATTAAAAATGTCGATTGAGTCAGGTTGCCAAGTGAGAGCCGATTCACCTCTTTTGTTGTTCTATGCAGAAGAAAGTACTTCAAAAGGGCTTTCAAAGTGCACGAAGGAGGCATAAAATTTAGCCATGATATTGACCATCAACCAGGCCTACAAAGTGCCGCACGGCGAGTCGTTTAACAGGTTTTCCTACAACATAACCCAGATATTCCTTGTTAAAAAACATGCATACTTCTTTCTGTGTGTTGTTTTATCATTTGGGCTTTGGCTTGCACATGGTTGCTTTCTGAAATTGAGGAGCACCAATTGGATATTTTACCCCCTCTTGCTAGTGTATGGCTTTGTGTTGACAATCAATCTTATATGTATGCCGATTTGAAGCTTGGAAGAGTAAGTGATTGAATTTGTCATATTGAATCCATGATTGAGAAACATGTTCATATTGAGGGTGAGTTGTGTTTACCCATGTTTGTCATTGAACAGGCCATGTCAAGCATAGAGTCTCGTTTCTGCCCGTGGTGGTTAGACCTTGAAAGAAACCATGTGCCTGAGGAGGAGCTTGATCTGTATCGCCAACATAAGTCTATATTGGAGCTTCGTAGCCAGCAAATTGATCATAATGAGGCCACATCCACATCACATGCAACATCGATTGCATCGGCTTCTTTTCGTAAGTCATTGCCAGTGAATTTAGGGAGGGAAATAGTGAATCGTGCATTGGAGGTGAATCGAGCAATGGAAGCAAATAGGGAGCAGAGTCAACAACAGACATCCAATAGTAGTGCAGGCGGGATACAACCAACTGACATCATAACCAAGACATTGCAAGCTCTAGGTATGTTAGCTTCCTACCTCATCTCTATCGTGATCCGATTGTTTTGACTTAAGACTATGTGTGTTAAATGTCAAAAACCTGTCTATAGGAACCATTTATGCCTTCAATGTCAGTATTGAGGACCTTGCAGCTACTTTTGTGAACATGGAGGATGCATCCTCATTGGGAAAGCAAGTGCTTGATGCCATGAATGTTATTTGCACAGTAGGGAATGTCAAGAGTAGAGGGTTCGATTACTGTGTGGAGTTGATATTTGCAGACTTCCCCTCAAATATCATCATTGGAGGTTGTGTTGCAAACAAGGTTCCATATTGGAATAAGATTGGGGATGGCATGTATGACTCTACTTTTAAAGTTGTTGATTCTTGTCTCTCGGATCGAGGCTTCTTTACATGCCTTTACACTATGGAAGAAGGAGTGACCATTGAGCAGGTTGCACAGAGCGTTGGGTTTGGCATTTATCATAGACAGGTTGTGAGGTGTACTCCAGCTATTGGGAAGAAGATGGGGCAAATGATTACTACCCAGGTATTGGTGTTGTTCTCTTTGGGGGGCTGTCATTTGTGCAAATCTTCTTTGTCCCATTTAAGGTGAAAATGCATGAACAACCAATGTGTCTTTGCTTGTAGGTCACTTGTCTAATATTGGCTGTTTTTGTTCGCTCAACATCTCCTGCTACAAGCTTTGTGATGCATGGGGATCAGCTAAGGGATTTGGCACCAGGTGATGATCTTGATGTAGGGCAAGATCTTATCTTTGACATGTATGTATGCATTCAAATCAAGATAGAATTTAAAATGATTTTTGGTGATCTTTATGGCATATGGTTAATGGTTTGTGTGTGTTTTCAAGAGTGCCATCGGAGGATCTGGTGAAGAGAAAGGGTAGACCATGGCGGGGCGGTTGTCAGAGAGGTCAACGGCTTAGCAAATACATCGTCTCCGTCTTCAGTCGTCCTGGGGACACGATTTTGGATTTGTTTGCTGCTGGCACTGGAACTCTTGGGCTAGTGGCAGCATTTATGGATCGCAATGTCATAATGTTAGACAAGGATGAGCAGATCTATGATCACCTGTTAGAACCATACTCAGCAAAGGTATGCATGTTGAAAAGATAAATATGTTAGTAGAGAATAATTTTGTATTGATAAAGCTTATTTTCTTTTCTTTGTGTCTCTTGCAGTTATGAGGATCACATGTCTACATCAGAATGCCATTAGAGATAGTCTTTTTTTTAATTGAGACAATCATTTTTTTGGGACTATTGGAAGTAATGTTTTGATGGATGTTATGCTTGTGAATGTTTTTTACAATAGCATGTAGCTGATGGACAATTTTTATTTGGATTATAAAAATTTTAAATCCTATGGTTATGGTTTCTAAAGAATATTATATTGTTGTGTCACTGGTATGGCTATTAAAATTGGTGTGCATTTTAATGGCTTGATTTCTATGCTCTCTCGTCGCTGTGGTTTCCATGTGGTTGCAACAATAGTTTGTTTCTATTAGTAGCTCAATGACCAATTCAACGTCTTTTTAGCGAGCCAAGTAGTATGAGTTTTGTAGTGATTGTTTATATCCGCACCATTCATTTGAAAATGCTTTATTTGCAATAGTCATTTTTAAACTTTTTTAGTCTTCTTTGTTCTGTTCATTATAGAGTTGCACTATGGTTTCACTCTTCTCTTTAACATTACATGCTCGCTTAACATCATACCATGCCCCTACTTGCTCACTTTCACAAGGACTTTATTTCAACTCACTGCTCTGTGCTCACTGCTCTTGGCTCACTAAATAGACGCACCCCAAGTGGTACAGTCATGTTTGACGGCGTTCAGTACGTGCACGTGAATGATCCTTCAACAACCCTAAGGCAAAAGTTAAACAAGGATGTTTTAAAGGTGCCAGATGATAAGAAGAAGACACACAGTAAGTGCCCCATTCACAATCGCAAGCGTCGTCTCGTTGCCTACCACTATGGATTTATCTGCTACCTACATGCTTGAAGATGAAAAAGTTACAAATGAAGAAATTGAGGAGAAGGCAGAGGAACCTCCAAGAGCAAAAAATGAAGTTCAAGAGATTAACGGAGGAGATAAACTTGACTACGGAGAGGGACTTAGTGAGCAATTGGATATTGATGCGCTCAGAAGAGAAGACACCTTAGTGGTTATAGGTGACAAGCAACCCTCTATGATAGAGGAAGCAGGGGACATTCCAACCATACTACTCCCCACATTTCCTATTGGTGACAAAGAATATTTGTTAACTACAGATATCCAAGCTGTGTTTGACATAAGAGAAGACTACTGTCTGGCCATCATTGCACAGAATCTTGAGAAAGATGAAGATTTTGTCGATCCAGATTTGGATAAGTATCTCTTATTGGATTCAAATGTCAAGGACAGTGAGTTCCTTTCTGCTGCCGACACATTATCTATGATGTACAAGGATGCAAAAAGCTATGAATCCAACCTTCCCACTGAAGAGGAATTTCAGGCTATTCAAAAGCAAAGACTTAATATTTCACACATGGGAAGAGAAGGGGCATCCTCATCAGCAGTCCAGGACACCAACTCAATAATCAATATATGGATAGATGATTTACTTGTTAATGATGAAAATCAAAAGGTGTGTTTACTTGTTAATGACTTTTTATCGTGCTGAGTAGCTTATTCTATTTGTTGTGTTGGCTCATCGACAATATTGTTTTGCAGCTGGTTGTGTTTGAGGATGAGATTCTTGAGCGCAGAGCAGGCAAACGCATGGGGGGACTCGAAATTGAATAAGCACTGGGAGAGTACATAAACCGATTGAAGTTTCCACAATTCATTATATTCCACAAAAAATTCTCGAAAGACAATGCAGAATTTCCTTTGTTTGCAATCAAGACATTATCCAGATACCTTGGGGCATATCCCGTCAAGTGAAATGCAGACAAAGTCATGCTTTTGGAGAAGCAGTTAGCATTGCGAATCTTTAGGCAAGACCCTGGAGTCTATGTACTAAGAAGTAAATATTACTTAGCCTATACTGCTTATGGATTGGCATGTGGGATTAAGGATCCCAATATGCTAAGTGATTATGACAAAAGGGAGCTTCTCAGATTCACAAAACTGAGGGTTCCTCCAGTTTTACAGTTACAGGATGTTATAAAGCCATCTTCAAAAAGGACAAGGCTTCATGCACACAAGGATGTTAGTGAGTAGGTTAAGGAGTAGTAGTATATTCCTATCTCTTGTAATAATATTCTCTCTCATGTAATGTCATGACACTTTTGCATATGATCATTTCTGAATTTGAAATGTTAATCATGGATCTATGGGTATCCAAATCTTTCCATTTCTTTGTTTTGTTTCTTGCCGTTATGCATGCTTAATACTTGCATTAGATCTCCTCCATATATCTTGTTTTCTTTCTTTATTCACAAGTTTTATTGCTTGATTAATTTTGGATGCTTTGAACTGCTGCTTCTTTTTGGCTTTGTGTACAAGCTTCCTATATGTCCACTGATGTAATTCCTCTAAACTGTGAGCTTTTTCTGCTCCTCCACCATGTCTTGTATGATTGAAATACCCAAAGCATGCTTGATAATGTGTTTTCTCCATTCCCTGGGGTTGACCATATTGATAAACTACCATACTTCTTTGCAAACCAAGGGGTATGATGGTATATAATATACTTCAAGAGAATAAAAGAATATATTAATTAGTATATGTTTCAATATACATTATAAAAACTAGTTCAATGTATAATCAATCTAATACCATATAGTGGGTGATGTGTTGATCCATCCATGCATCAATCAATCATTGATCTCTTGAACTCATCCTAGCAGTGTTTAAAATATCTCATGGTCCTCCTTCGTCCACACTTTCTTGTCTCACAGAACTTAAACATAGTGTCTAGAGAGATTTCCACACCTTGGCTTTCTGTGTTCTTGCTTGACCATTGTCTGCATGGTCTACTACTGCATTGTGAACACACTTTCATCTGTTGTATTTTATGATCTGCACTGATAATCTTCTTCTATGACCTTCTGGTGTTGGTTCAAATAGAAACCTTCTTGCTTTAACACCCCTAATGGAAGGTTTCTTAGGTACATTCTTCCCATCCTTATACCTTTTTTCAGCTTGTTCAATTTTTGCATGTCCACCATGCAAACCAATGATAGAACTTTCTCTAGTGCTTTGATGGATGTAACCTTTGCTGTATTGGGCTGTAGAGTCCATGCAAAACAAGAAAACAAGAGTTTTTCAATGATTCTGCAAAGAGCATGCATTGTACAAATGTGGACACTTGACAATGGAATATTGAGAATTGGCTTGAAGTTTGGGTCTTTCAAGTGCTTATCTGGTGCCTTCTTCCAATACCTCTTATCAAACACCTTTGCACTGCACATGCAATATAAGCAGGGACTTTTTGAATTGGCACCCTTTGACACATTGTGCATACATTTCAGAGTTTTAAGATCACCCGTCATATGCCACTCCACCTTATATTATTCCATGCCTTCCACATCCAAGATTTTTCCATTTAACTGCTCACTAATGATCTTGGGTGTATCGATGTCTTATGAAAGACCCAATGCAGAACATCAAAATTCTCTGATTCTACCTACAATACATAAGAAACATAGGGATGCAACACCCATTAGTGTTTTTTATATGTAATTCTTTTTTCACAAACATATCCGAGTCTAACAAATTTTACCTTAAACGATCCCAAAGACAATATATTGTTTTCAGATTGAACACTAAACCATCTAGGATCATCTTTTAGAATAGATGTATCAAGTGCCATGTCCATAGTGTGATGGTAACCCTTTCTAACTTTCTCTCCTTCTTCACAATTTGACACTCATCAAGCTTTAGCACAAATTTGAGGACACCATCACATTCTTCAGGAGTAACTTCAAACAATTGAACAACGGACTTCACATGAAAATTAAATTTCGTTTTATTTTTATTTTTTTAATTTTTTTGCCTGCGTGAACTTCTGTTTCACACCATAAAGAACTCTTCACGCATGCATCGGACTTCACGTGAGGATCAAATTTTGATTTTTTTGTGAAGAACTGCTCTTTCACGTCGTGTAGAGCTGCTCTTTCACGTCGTGTAGAGCTCTTCACATGTGAATCGGACTTCACTTGAAGATTAATTTTAATAAATTTTTTTGGCCCGTGAGAACTGTTGTTTTACGTCAAACTTTCCACGCTGAATCGGACTTCACGTGAGAATTAAATTTTGATTTTTTTTTCTCTTTTTTTGCTTTTTTTTGCCACCGCGTGAAGTTCTGTTCCACGCCCTCTGAAGAACTCTTCACGCATGAATCAGACTTCACATGAAAATTAAATTTATATTTGTTTTTGTTTTTTATTTTTATTATTTTGTTTATTTTTTTCCCCACGTGAACTTTTGTTTCACGCAGTGAAGAACTCTTTATATGTGAACCGGACTTCGCGTGAAAATTAAATTTTAAAAAAAATTAAGCCCACCGTGAATTGTTATTTCACGCTGTAGAGAACTCCTCATGCGTGAACCAGACTTCACATGAGGATTAAATTTTGATTATTATTTTTTTTTGCCCTCGTGAACTGCTGTTTCACGCCGTGAAGAACTCTTCAAGTGTGAACCGGACTTCACGTGAAGATTAAATTTTGATTTATCTTTTTTGGCCTGCGAGAACTGTTGTTTCACGTCGTGAGAACTCTTCACTCGTGAACCGGACTTCACGTGAGGATGAAATTTTGATTTTTTTTTTTTTGGCCCACGAGAACTGCTATTTCACATCGTGAGAACTCTTCACACGCGAACCGGACTTCACGTGAGGATTAAATTTTGATCTTTTTAAAAAAAATATTTCTTTTTGCTCCCGTAAACTTCTATTTCACGCCGTGAAGAACTCTTCACGCGTGAACTGGACTATACGTGAGGATTAAATTTTGATTTTATTTTTATTAATTTTTACGATCGCGTGAACTACTGTTTTATGTCGTGAGAAGAACTCTTCATGCGTGAACCAGACTTCACATGAGGATTAAATTTTGATTTTTATTTTTTTATTTTAGCCCGCATGAACTTCTGTTTCACGCCGTTGAAGAACTCTTCACGCATGAACCGGACTTCACGTGAGGATTAAATTTTGATCTTTTTAATTTTTTTTGTTTCTTTTTGCTCCCGTAAACTTCTGTTTCATGCCATGAAGAACTCTTCACGCGTGAACTGGACTATACGTGAGGATTAAATTTTAAATTTATTTTTATTATTTTTTGCCGCCACGTGAACTACTGTTTCACGTCGTGAGAAGAACTCTTCACACATGAACCGGACTTCACATGAGGATTAAATTTTAATTTTTATTTATTTTTTTAGCTCGCGTGAACTTCTGTTTCACGCCATTGAAGAACTCTTCACGCGTGAACCGGACTTCACGTGAGGATTAAATTTTGATTTTTTTTTAAGCTCGCGTGAACTGCTGTTTGATGCCTTGAAGAAGTCTTTACGCATGAACCGGACTTCACGTGAAGATTAAATTTTGAAATTTTTTTTTGGCCCACGTGGACTGCTATTTCACGTGGTGAAGAACCCTTTACGTGTGAACCGGACTTCATGTGAGGATAAAGTTTTGATTTTTTTATTATTATTATCTTTATGCAGTCACGTGAACTTATGTTTCACGCTGTGAAGAACTCTTCACGCATGAACCGGACTTCACATGAAGATTAAATTTTGATTATTTTTTTTGGCACGCGTGAACTGCTATTTCACGCCGTGGAAGAACTCTTCACGCATTAACCAGAATTTACGTGAGAATTAAATTTTAAATTATTTTTTTTAAAGCTTGCATGAACTGCTGTTTCATGCCGTGAAGAACTCTTCTTCACGAGTGAACCGGACTTCACGTGAAGATCAAATTTTGATTCTTTTTTTTTTGCCCGCGTGAACTGCAGTTTCACGCCATGAAGAACTCTTCACGCATGAATCGGACTTCACGTGAGGATTGAATTTCAAATTTTTTTTTACTTTTTTTTGCCCCTGCTTGCGTGAACTTCTGTTTCACGGCGTGAAGAACTCTTCACGCGTGAACCGAACTTCACGTGAAAAATAAATTTTAATTTTTTTATTTTTGGTCTGCGTGAACTTTTGTTTTACGCCGTGGAGAACTCTTCACGCGTGAACCAGACTTAACATGAGGATTAAATTTTGATTTTTTTTCCTTCTTATTTTAGCCCGCGTGAACTACTATTTCATGCAGTCAAGCACTCTTCATGTGTGAACTCCGCGGACTTCACGTGAAGATTAAATTTTAGTTTTTATATATTTATTTTTGGCCCACGTGGACTGCTGTTTCGCGCCGTGAAGAACTCCTCACGCGTGAACCGGACTTCATGTGAGGAATAAATTTTAATTTTTTTTAATTATTATTATCTTGTTTGCCGCGGCCTGAACTTTTGTTTCACGTTCGTGAAAAACTCTTCACGCGCTTCACGTGAAGATTAAATTTTGAATTTTTTTGGCCGACGTGAACTGCTGTTTCACGCCGTGAAAAACTCTTCACGCGTGAACCGCGGACTTCACGTGAGGATTTAATTGTAATTTTATTTTTTTTTATAGCCCGCGTGAACTGTTGTTTTACGCCGCCCATGAAGAACTCTTTACGCGTGAACCAGAGTTCACATGAAGATTAAATTTCGATTCTTTTTTTTAATCCTCATGAACTGCTGTTTCACACCATGAAGAACTCTTCACGCGTGAACCAGACTTCACGTGAGGATTAAATTTTGATTTTTTTTTATTTTTTATTTTTTAGCCCACGTGAACTTGTGTTTCACGTCGTGAAGAACTCTTCATGCGTGAACCGGACTTCACGTGAAGACTAAATTTTAAGTTTTTTTTATTTTTATTTTTTTGGCCCGCATGAACTGTAGTTTCATGGCGTGAAGAACTCTTCAAGCGTCAACCGGATTTCACGTGAAAAATAAATTTTGAATTTTTTTTTGCTTTTTTGGCCCGCATGAACTTCTATTTCATGCCGTGAATAACTCTTCACACGTGAATCGGACTTCACGTGAGGATAAAATGTCAATTATTATTTTTTTATAGCCCGCGTGAATTGTTGTTTCTTCACACTATGAAGAAATCTTCACGTGTGAACCGAACTTCATGTGAAGATTAAATTTTGAATTTGTTTTTGGCCCGCGATAACTGCGGTTTCACGTAGGGAAGAACTTTTCACGCGGTGTGAACCGGACTTCACGTGAGGATTAAATTTTAATTTTAATTTTCCTTGTTTCTTTGCCGTCGCATGAACTTTTGTTTCACGCCATGAAGAACTCTTCACGCGTGAACCGAACTTCATATGAAAATTAAATTTTATTTTTATTTTTTTTATCTACATGAACTTCTATTTCACGCCGTCAAGAACTCTTCACGCATGAACCGGACTTCACGTTAAAAATTAAATTTTGATTTTTTTCCCCTTTTTTTAAGCCTGCGTGAACTGTTGTTTCACGCCCGTGAAGAACTCTTCACGCGTGAACTCCAGACTTCATGTAAGATTAAATTTTGATTTTTTTCTGGCCCGCTTGAACTGTTTTTTCACGTTGTGAAGAACTCTTCACGCGTGAACCGGACTTCACGTGAGGATTAAATTTTGATTTCTTTTTTTTTTCCGTCGCGTGAACTTATGTTTCACTCCGTGAAGAACTCTTCACACATGAACCGGAATTCATGTGAGGATTAAATTTTGATATTTTTTTATTACCATGCGTGAACAGCTCACGTAAAGATTAAATTTTTTTTTTTATAGCCCGCATGAATTGCTGTTTCAAGCCGTAAAGGAACTCTTCACGTGTGAACTGGACTTCACGTGAAGATTAAATTTTTGATTTTTTTTATTTTTGACCCGAGTGAACTGCTATTTCACGCCTGAAGAACTCTTCACGCATGAACTGGACTTCACGTGAGGATTAAATTTTAATTTTATTATTATTATTATTTGCTGCCACGTGAACTTTTGTTTCATGCCATGAAGAACTCCATGCGTGAACCGCACTTCACGTGAGGATTAAATTTTAATTTTTATTTATTTTTAGCCGCGTGAATTGCTGTTTCACACTGTAAAGAACTCTTCACGCGTAAATTAAACTTCACGTGAGGATTTTATTTTTTTTAAAGCGCATATGAACTGCTGTTTCACACCGTGAAGAACTCTTCACGCGTGAATCGGACTTCACGTAAGGATTAAATTTTATTTTTTTATTTATTTTTAGCCTGCGTGAGCTGTTGTTTCACGTCGTGAAGAACTCTTCATGCGTGAAACAGAATTCAATTTTGATTTTTTTTTGGCCCGCATAGAGGACTGTTGTTTCACGCCGTGAGTGAAGAACTCTGCACGGGTGAACTGGACTTCACATGAGGATTAAATTTTTATTTTTCTTTATCATTATTATCTTTTTTGTCGCCACATGAACTGTTGTTTCACGCAATGATGAACACTTCACGCGTGGCTCGGACTTCACGTGAAGATTAAGTTTCGATTTTTTTTCTGGCCTTCGTGAACTGCTATTTTATGCCCCCGGTGAAGAACTCTTCACACGTGAACCAAACTTCACATGAGGATTAAATTTTGATTCTTTTTTTTTTGACCCACGTGCACTACAGTTTCATGCCGTGAAGAACTCTTCACGCATGAATCGGACTTCACGTGAGGATTAAATTTTGAATCTTTTTTTCTGTCGCCGCATGATTTTCTATTTCATGCCATGAAGAACTCTTCACGCGTAAATTGGATTTCACGTGAAAATTAAATTTTATTTTTTTATTTTTTATTTTTGTTTTTTTCATGGTCCATGTGAACTTCTGTTTCATGTCGTGAAGAACTCTTCACACATGAACTAGACTTCTTGTGAAGATTAAATTTTGATTTTTTTATTTTTATCTTTAGCTCGCATGAACTGCTGTTTCAGGCTATGAAGAACTCTTCATGTGTGAACCGGGACTTCACGTGAGGATTAAATTTTAATTTTTTTTATTTTTTATTTAGCCCACGTGAATTGCTGTTTCACACCGTGAAGAACACTTCACACGTGAACCGAACTTCATGTGAAGAATTATTTTTTTTTTGCGCCCATGTGATTGCTATTTCACACCATGAGGAGTTAACTCTTCACGCATCAACTGCACTTCATGTGAAAATTAAATTTTGATTTTTTTTCCGTCGCGTAAACTTTTGTTTCACGCCGTGAAGAAGAACTCTTCATGCGTGAACCAAACTTTACGTTAATATTAATTTTTTTTAATTCTTCTTTTTTGGGCCCGCATGAACTACAGTTTCATGCTGTGAGTGAAGAACTCTTCACTACAGTTTCATGCTGTGAGTGAAGAACTACAGTTTCATGCTGTGAGTGAAGAACTCTTCACGCGTGAATCGGACTTCATGTGAGGATTAAATTTTAATTTTATTTTTTGCCATCGCGTGAACTTTTGTTTCATGCCGTGAAGAACACTTCACGCGTGAACCAGACTTCACATGAAAATTAAATTTTATTTTTTTAATTTTTTTTATTTGCGTGAACTTCTGCTTCACGCTATGAAGAACTCTTCACGCGTGAACCAGACTTCACATGAGGATTAAATTTTAATTTTTTAATTTTTTATTTTATCCCGCATGAACTATTGTTTCACGTCGTGAAGAACTCTTCACGCGTGAACTGGACTTCGCGTGAGGATTAAATTTAGATTATTTTTTATTTTTTATTTAGCCTGCATCGTGAACTGCTGTTTCATGCCTTGAAGAACTGTTCACGCGTGAACCAGACTTCATTTGAGGATTAAATTTTGATTTTTTTTAACGCCCATGTGAATTGCTGTTTCATGCCGTGATGAGTGAGGAACTCTTCATGTGTGAACCGGACTTCACGTGAAAATTAAAATTTTGATTTTTATTTTTTTCGTCGCGTGAACTTTTATTTCATGTTGTGAAGAACTCTTCACATGTGAACCGTCTTTTTTGTTTTTTGTTTTTGTTCTTTTTTTTTGACGCGCGTGAACTTCTATTTCACACCGTGAAGAACTCTTCACGTGTGAACTGAACTTCACGTGAGGATTAAATTTCCATTCTTTTAAAAAGCCCATGTGTTGCAGTTTCACGCCGTGAAGAACTCTTTACATGTGAGCCAGACTTCACATCGTCAAGATTAAATTTTGATTTATTTATTTATTTATTTTTATTTTTTTTAAAGTCCATGTCAACTGCTGTTTAACGTCATGAAGAACTCTTCACGCGTGAATCGGACTTCACGTGAAGATTAAATTTTGATTTTTTTTAATCCTGTGTGAACTATTGTTTCACGTCGTGAAGAACTCTTCACGCGTGAACCGGACTTCACGTGAAGATGAAATTTTGATTTTGATTTTTTTTAAGCCCATGTGAACTGAGGTTTCAGGCCGTGAAGAACTCTTCACGCGTGAATTGGACTTTACGTGAAGATTAAATTTTAATTTTTTTTAAAAAATTAGCCCGCCTGAGTTGCTGTTTCACGCCGTGAAGAACTCTTCACGCGTGAACCGAACTTGACATGAGGATTAAATTTAGATTTTTAGTTTTTTTTTCTTTTTCATTTTGCCTCCGCATGAACTTCTGTTTCTTGCCGTGTGAAGCGTGAATGGGACTTCACGTAAAAATTAAATTTTTTTTTAAACCCACGTGAGCTTCTGTTTCACCCCATAAAGAACTCTTCATGCGTGAACCGGACTTCACATGAGGATTAAATTTTGATTTTTTTTAAAAGCATGCGTGGACTGTTGTTTCATGCCGTGAAGAACTCTTCACGTGTGAACCGGACTTCACATGAAGATAAAACTTTGATTTTTTTTTTAATTTTATTTTTTAAAGCCCGCATGAACTGCTGTTTCAAGCCATGAAGAACTCTTCACATGTAAACTGGACTTCACGTGAAGACTAAATTTTAAAAAAAATATGTGCGTGAACTTCTGTTTAACGCTATGAAGAACTCTTCATGCGTATACCAGACTTCACATGAGGATTAATTTTTACTTTTTTTTTATTTTTTATTTTAGCCCGCATGAACTGTTATTTCACATTGTGAAGAACTCTTCACGCGTGAACCGGACTTCACGCGTGAGGATTAAATTTTATTTTTTTTATTTTTTATTTAGCCCGTGTGAACTGCTATTTCACACCATGAATAACTCTTCACGTGTGAACCGAAATTCACTTAAGGATTAAATTTTGATTTTTCTTTTTTTTTGCGTCCACGTGAACTGCTGTTTCACGTCGTAAGGAACTCTTCAGAACTTCACGTGAAAAGTAAATTTCGATTTATTTATTTTTCGCCGCGTAAACTTTTGTTTCATGCTGTGAAGAACTCTTCACATGTGAACCAGACTTCATGTGAAAATTTAAATTTCTTTTTTTTTTCTTTTTTTTGCCCCATAAACTTCTATTTCATGCCTTGAAGAACGCGTGAGCTGGACTTCACATGAGGATTAAATTTTGATTTTTTTTAAAGCCCGTGTGAACTACTGTTTCACGCCACCAAGAACTCTTCACGCATAACCCGGACTTCACGTGAAGATTAAATTTTGATTATTTTTTTTTTTATTTTTTTAAAGCCCGTGTGTGAACTGTTGTTTGATGCTGTGAAGAACTCTTCACGCGTGAACCGGACTTCACATGAAGATTAAATTTTTTTTGTCCCCCGTGAACTACTGTTTCACGCCGTGAAGAACTCTTCACACGTGAACCGAACTTCACGTGAGGATTAAATTTTGATATTTTTATTTTTTTTAAAAGCCCATGTGAACTGATGTTTCACGCCATGAAGAACTCTTCACACGTGAATCGGACTTTACGTGAAGATTAAATTTTGGAAAAAAAAATTGGCCCACATGAACTGTTGTTTCACACCGTGAAGAACTCTTCACGTGTGAACTGGACTTTACGTGAGGATTAAATTTTGATTTTTAATTTTTAATTTTTTTGCCACGTCATGAACTTCTGTTTCTCGCCGCCGTGAAGAACTCTTCACGCATGAACTGGACTTCACGTGAAAATTAAATTTTGATTTTTTTTTAGATTTTTTTTTTTGGCCCGCGTGAACTTCTGTTTCACGCCATGAAGAACTCTTCACACATAGATCGGACTTCATGTGAGGATTAAGCCTGCGTGAACTGTTGTTTCACGTCGTGAAAAACAACTCTTCACGCGTGAACCGAACTTCACATGAAGGTTAAGTTTTGATTTTGTTCTTTTGGCCCGCGTGAACTGTGTACGCCACGAAGAACTCTTCATGCGTGAACCGGACTTCACGTGAGGATTAAATTTTGATTTATTTTTATTTTTATTTTTATTTTTTTTTCAAAGTCCACGTGAACTGCTGTTTCATGCCGTGAAGAACTCTTCATGCGTGAACCGGACTTCACGTGAGGATTAAATTTTATTTTATTTATTATTATTATTATCTTGTTTGTCACGGCGTGAACTTCTATTTCACGCCATGAAAAACTCTTCATGCGCTTCACATGAAGATTAAATTTTTATTTTTTTTTTGGCCCCGCGTGAACTGACATTTCACGCCGTGAAGAATTCTTCACGCGTGAACCGGACTTCACGTGAGAATTTAATTTTGTATTTGTTTTGCTTTTTTTAACCCGCATGGACTATTGTTTTATGTCGTGAAGAACTCTTCATGTGTGAACCGGACTTCACATGAAGATTAAATTTTGATTCTTTTTTTTGGCCCTCATGAACTGATGTTTCACACCATGAAGAACTCTTCACGTGTGAACCAGACTTCACGTGAGGATTTTTTTCTTTTTTTTTAAAGCCTACGTGAACTTCTGTTTCACGTCGTGAAGAACTCTTCACGCATGAACCGAAGTTCACGTGAAGACTAAATTTCAAGTTTTTTTATTTTATTATTTTTGGCCCGCATGAACTACTGTTTCACGCCGTGAAGAACTCTTCACGCGTGAACCAGAGTTCACGTGAAAAATAAATTTTGAATTTTTTTTGCTTTTTTGGTGTGCATGAACTTTTGTTTCACGCTGTGAAGAACCCTTCACACGTGAACCGAACTTCACATAAGGGTTAAATATCCATTATTATATTTTTATAGCGCGCGTAAACTGCTGTTTTCACGCTGTGTAGAACTCTTCATGTGTGAACCAAACTTCATGTGAAGATTAAATTTTGAATTTTCTTTTTTGGCCCGCGATAACTGCTGTTTCACGTAGTGAGAACTCTCCACGCGTGAACTAGACTTCACGTGAGAATTAAATTTTGATTTTTATTTTCCTTTTTTCTTTGCCACGCCGCGTGAACTTTTGTTTGACGCCATGAAGAACTCTTCATGCATGAACCGGACTTCACATGAAAATTAAATTTTGATTTTTTTTCTAGCCTGCTTGAACTGTTGCTTCACGCCGTGAAGAACTCTTCACGCGTGAACTGGACTTCACGTGGATTAAATTTCGATTTTTTTTTCCCCGTCGCATGAACTTATAATTTACTCTGTGAAAAACTCTTCACGCGTGAACCAGACTTTACGTGAGGATTAAATTTCAATTTTTTTTATTCATTACCACGCGTGAACAGCTCGTGAAGATTAAATTTTGATTTTTTTTATTTTTAGCCCACGTGAATTGCTGTTTGACGTCGTAAGGAACTCTTCACACGTGAACTGGACTTCACGTGAAGATTAAATTTTAAATTTTTTTTATTTTTTGCCCGCGTGAACTACTGTTTCACACCCTGAAGAACTCTTCACACGTGAATCGGACTTCACGTGAGGATTAAATTTTAATTTTATTACTATTATTATTTGCCATCGCGTGAACTTTTTGTTTCTCACGCCCCGTGAAGAACTCTTCACGCGTGAACCGCACTTCATGTGAGGATTAAATTTTGATTTTTATTTATTTTTAGCTACGTGAACTGCTGTTTCACACTGTAAAGAACTCTTCACGCGTAAATCAAACTTCACGTGAGGATTAAATTTTGATTTTATTTTGTTTTAGCCTGTGTGAACTGTTATTTCACGTCGTGAAGAACTCTTCACGCGTGAACCAGACTTCACGTGAGGATTATTTTTTTAAAAAAAATATTTTTAGCCTGCATGAACTGCTGTTTCACACCGTGAAGAAGACTTTACGCGTGAAACAGAATTCACGTGAAGATTATATTTTGATTTTTTTTGGCCCGCATGGACTGCTGTTTCACGCCGTGAAGAACTCTTTACGCGTGAATTGGACTTCACATAAGGATTAAATTTTAATTTTTTTTATCATTATTATCTTTTTTGCCACCATGTGAACTGTTGTTTCACGCGTGAACCGGACTTCACGTGAAGATTAAATTTTAATTTTTTTTCTAGTCTGCATGAACTGCTATTTTACGTCCCCATGAACTGCTATTTTACGTCCCCATGAAGAACTCTTCACATGTGAACCAGTCTTCACGTGAGGATTAAATTTTGATTCTTTTTGTTTGGCCCACGAGAACTACAGTTTCACACCGTGAAGAACTCTTCACGCGTGAATCGAACTTCACGTGAGGATTAAATTTTAAATCTTTTTTTTTGCCGCTACGTGAACTTTTGTTTCTTCACGCAGTGGAACTCTTCACGCGTAAACTGGATTTCACGTGAAAATTAAATTTTACTTTTTTTGTTTTTTATTTTCATTTTTTTTAAATCTGCGTGAACTTTTATTTCATGCCGTGAAGAACTCTTCACGCATAAACCAGACTTCATGTGAGGATTAAATTTTTATTTTTATTTTTTTTTCACCCGTGTGAACTACTGTTTCACGCCGTGAAGAACTCTTCATGTGTGAACCGAACTTCATGTGAGGATTAAATTTTAATTTTTTTTTATTTAGCCCACGTGAACTGCTGTTTCACATCGTGAAGAACTCTTCACGTGTAAACCGGACTTCATGTGAAGGTTAAATTTCGATTATTTTTTTTTTGTGCCCACGTGATTGCTATTTCACACCATCAGAAACTCTTCACGTGAACTGTACTTCACGTGAAAATTAAATTTTGATTTTTTTTCATCGCGTAAAATTTTATTTCATACCGTGAAGAACTCTTCACGCGTGAACCACACTTCAGGTTAAAATTATTTTTTTTTTATTTTTTTTTGGACCCGCATGAACTGCAGTTTCATGCTGTGAGTGAGTGAAGAACTCTTCACGCGTGATACGGACTTCATGCTGTGAAGAGTGAAGAACTCTTCACGCGTGAATCAGACTTCATGTGAGGATTAAATTTTATTTTATTTTTTCTTTTGCCATCACGTGAACTTCTGTTTTATGCCGTGAAGAACTTCACGTGGAAATCAAATTTCGATTTATTTATTTTTTTGTTCGCGTGAACTTCTGTTTCACGCTATGAAGGACCTTTCACGCGTGAACCAGACTCAATATGAGGATTAAGTTTTATTTTTTTTATTTTTTTTAATCCCACGTGAACTGTCGTTTCACGCCGTGAAGAACTCTTCACGTGTGAACCGGACTTCGCGTGAGGATTAAATTTAAATTATTTTTTATTTTTTATTTAGCCTGCGTCATAAACTGCTGTTTCACACCGTGAAGAAGAACTCTTCACGCGTGAACGAGACTTCATGTGAGGATTAAATTTTGATTTTTTTTTTGCGCCCACATGAACTACTGTTTCATGCCGTAAGGAACTCTTCACGCGTGAACTAGACTTCACGTGAAAATTAAATTTTAAATTTTATTTTTTTCACCGCCTGAACTTTTGTTTCACGTCGTGAAGAACTCTTCACGCGTGAACAGGACTTCACGTGAAAATTAAATTTTGATTAAATTTTGATTTTTTATTTATTGATTTTTAATTGTTATTTTTTTTAGCCCGTAAGAACTGTTGTTTAATGCCGTGAAGAACTCTTCACGCGTGAACTGGACTTCACGTGAAGATTAAATTTTAACTTTTTTTTTTGTCCAGCGTGAACTACTGTTTCTTCACGCCATGAAGAACTGCTGTTTCTTCACGTAAAGTCCGGTTCACGCATGAATCGGACTTCACGTGAGGATTAAATTTTGATTTTTTTTTTAAAGCCCATGTAAACTGATGTTTCACACCGTGAAGAACTACTCTTCATGCATGAATCGGACTTTACGTGAAGATTAAATTTTAAACTTTTTTAAAAAAATTTGGCCCGCGTGAATTGCTATTTCACGCCGTGAAGAACTCTTCACGCGTGAACCAGACTTTACGTAAGGATTAAATTTTGATTTTTGATTTTTTTTGCCACGTCATGAACTTCTGTTTCTCGCTGTGAAGAACTCTTCACGCGTGAACCGGACTTCATGTGGAAATTAAATTTTGATTTTTTTTAGATTTGTTTTTTTGGCCTCCATGAACTTCTCTTTCACGCCGCCATGAAGAACTCTTCACACGTGAACCGGACTTCATGTGAGGATTTTTTTTTTAAAAGCCTACGTGAACTGTTGTTTCACGCCATGAAAGAACTTTTCACGCATGAATCGGACTTCACATGAAGATTAAATTTTGATTTTGTTCCTTTGGCCCGCATGAACTGCTGTTTCAAACCATGAAGAACTCTTCACATGTGAACCGGACTTCACGTGAAGATTAAATTTTGACTTTCTTTTGGTCCCGCGTGAACTGCTATTTCTTCACGCCGTGAAGAACTGTTGTTTCTTCACGTAAAGTCCGGTTCACGCATGAATTGAACTTCACGTGAGGATTAAATTTTGATATTTTTATTTTTTTTAAAGTCCGTGTGAACTGATGTTTCACGCCGTGAAGAACTCTTTATGCGTGAGCCGGACTTTACGTGAAGATTAAATTTTAAATTTTTTTTTTAAATTTTGGCCCGCGTGAACTACTGTTTCACGTCGTGAAGAACTCTTCACGCGTGAACCAAATTTTACGTGAGGATTAAATTTTGATTTTTGATTTTTTTTGCCACATCATGAACTTTTGTTTCTCGCCATGAAGAACTATTCACGCATGAACCGGACTTCATGTGAAAATTAAATTTTGATTTTTTTTAGATTTGTTTTTTTGGCCTGTGTGAACTTCTCTTTCACGCCATGAAGAACTCTTCACACGTGAACCGGACTTCATGTGAGAATTTTTTTTTAAAAAAAACCTACGTGAACTATTTTTTCACGCCATGAAAGAACTTTTCATGCATGAACCGGACTTCACATGAAGATTAAATTTTGATTTCCTTTGGCCCGCATGAACTGCTGTTTCACACCATGAAGAACTCTTCACGCGTGAATCGGATTTTACGTGAGGACTAAATTTTGATTTCTTTTATTTTTTTCCCAAAGTCCACGTGAATTGCTGTTTCACACCGTGAAGAACTCTTCACGCATGAACCAGACTTCACATAAAGATTAATTTTAAATTTTTTTTTAAATTTTAAAAATTTTATTTTAATTTATTTTTGGCCCGCGTGGACTCCTGTTACATGTCATGAAGAACTCTTCACGCGTGAACCGGACTTCACGTGGATTAAATTTTGATTATTTTTTTTTATTTATTTTTGTCGCTGCGTGAACTTATATTTCACGCCGTAAAGAACTCTTCACGCGTGAACCACGCGTGAACCGGACTTCACGTGAAAATTTAAATTTTATTTTTTTTAATGGTTTTTTGTTTTGTTTGTTTTTTTTGCCCGCATGAACTTATGTTTCACGCCATGAAGAACTCTTCACGTGTGAACCAGAATTCAGGTGAGGATTAATTATTTTTTTTAAGCATGCATGGACTGCTGTTTCACGCCGTGAAGAACTCTTCACATGTGAACCGGACTTCACGTGAAGATTAAATTTTAATTTTTTTTTAATTATTTTTTAAAGCTCGCGTGAACTACTGTTTCACGCCATGAAGAACTCTTCACACGTGAACTGGACTTCACGTGAAGATTAAATTTCAAAAAAAGAAATTTGGCCCGCGTGAACTGTTGTTTTATGCCGTGAAGAACTCTTCATGCGTGAACTCCAGACTTCACGTGAGGGTTTTTTTTTTTTTTAAGCCTGCGTGAACTGTTGTTTCACACCGTGAAGAACTCTTTACGCATGAACCGAACTTCACGTGAAGATTTTATTTTATTTTATTTTTGCCCGTGTGAACTGATGTTTCACGTCCTGAAGAACTCTTCACGCGTGAACTGGACTTCATGTCAGGATTAAAACTCAAATTTTTTTTATTTTTTATTTTTTTTGGAGTCTAGTGGAAAATATGAATTTTCCTTTTTGGGGGAAATATTTTTTGAATCTAGAATGAGAGATCTAGAATGAAAGGGATATGGGCATTTTCCCAAAAAAGGTAAGTGGAATCAAAAAAGTCAACTCTTTAATGACACACCTTACACCCTGCATAAATGACCCCTATTAAAATGGACAAATTGACAACACATGAGCATCTTCTTATTGAATGCTCATTAGCCTTAATGAGTTATGTAAAAAGGTGATCAAGGATTAATCCTTTCACTAATCTTTCTCTCTTTTACACTAATCAAGGACTCTAATTAACTACTAATCCCTAATTAATTCACACAATTGAGCACACCATTGGATAGAGCAAGGAAAAAATAATCTATGTGCATCAACAATTGGATTAATTAATCTAAATTAGAAAATTAATTAGACTCTTAATTATAGTATACTTTTAAAGATAAAATTAAGCAAAGAGAGTCAAATTTCTCCAATTGATCAAAAAATTGATATGATTAGGTGTTTTGATGCATCTAGATGCTCTCAAAACACTTAAAAACTCCAATTTCGACTACTCAAATGATCAATTTAGACCCTAATTAACCCATTTTCTAATTTTATTTGTCTCTTGATCAAGATTAATCACTCTTAATGACAAAAACCAGTCCATTAAGAGAAATTAATCAAAATCAAGTATTTTTTTATGGTTTTAAGAAAATTTTTGAAAGATTAAGCTACTCCTAATGCTTGCTAATCCAAATAATTTCAACAAAAAAAACTACAATTAATGATCTTAGATTCTATGTTTAAACTAAAGAAAGCTAACATTCACTAAGAAATGAATTCTCTTACATTGTTTGATGCAACGGATGCAAACTAAGCCTAGTACACACTCTTTGCAATCCCTAAGCACATAATAAACCATAAAAACAATAACAAAAATAATAAATTAATCTAAAGATTAAGCAAAAAGCATTCTTTTCAAAAAAACAAAAAAAGAGAGCTATTCTACACCAAATCTCACACAAATCACCACCCAATCCACATCTTTTTCATGGAAAACCATTAATCAAGATTATGGGTGATGGGTTATGCGTAGATTAGAGACAAAATGATGGAAAAAGCCAAGGGATGGCTCCCCGACAACGGCACCAAAAATGTTAAGGCTCACCCTAACCCTCCTTGAAACACATCCAAAAAGAGCTTACCTAGTGAACCGCAACTGTCATGAGGATCTTTCAAATGGCCGAGCTCGTAACCCTTGAGGTCTCCAAGCTCTACAACTCCTTGAGAAGCAATTCCACCGTGTCTCCCGCACGAGCATTGTCACACCGCCGCATTGCACTATGGATACTCGTCCCTCCTCTCACCACCTCATGTGAGGATTAAATTTTAATTTTATTTTTGCCATCACGTGAACTTCTATTTCACACCGTGAAGAACACTTCACGCGTGAACCGGACTTCACGTGAAACTTAAATTTTGTTTTTTTTTTGTTTGCGTGAACTTCTGTTTTACGCTATGAAGAACTCTTCACGTGTGAACCAGGCTTCACATGAGGATTAAATTTTATTTTTATTTTTATTATTTATTTTATCCTGCATGAACTGTTGTTTCACGCCGTGAAGAACTCTTCACGCATGAACTGGACTTCGCGTGAAGAACACTTCACGCATGAACCGAACTTCACGTGAGAATTAAATTTAGATTATTTTTTATTTTTTATTTACCCTACGTCGTGAACTTCTGTTTCACGCCATGAAGAACTCTTCACACGTGAACCAGACTTCATCTGAGGATTAAATTTTGAATTTTTTTTTGCACTCACATGAACTGATGTTTCATGTTGTGTGAGGAACTCTTCACGCGTGAACCAAACATCACGTGAAAATTAAATTTTGATTTTTATTTTT
Source organism: Cibotium barometz (assembly GCF_041138505.1). Classification (NCBI taxonomy): domain Eukaryota; kingdom Viridiplantae; phylum Streptophyta; class Polypodiopsida; order Cyatheales; family Cibotiaceae; genus Cibotium; species Cibotium barometz. The sequence goes on from NC_141079.1 coordinate 12,766,665, forward strand.
TTACCGCGTGAACTTTTGTTTCACGTCGTGAAGAACTCTTCACGCGTGAACCGGACTTCACGTGAAAATTAAATTACGATTTTTTTTATTTTTATTTTTTATTTTTTTCTGCCTGCGTGACCTTCTATTTCACGTCGTAAAGAACTCTTCACGTCGTGTGAATTGGACCTCACATGAGGAATCAATTTTCTTTTTTTTTTAAAGCCCGTGTGTTGTAATTTCATGTCGTGAACTCTTCACACATGAACCGGACTTCACGTCAAGATAAATTTTTGATTTATTTTTTTTTTAAGCCCGTGTGAGCTACTATTTGACGCCATAAAGAACTCTTCATGCGTGAACCAGAGTTCACGTTGAGGGCCAAAAAAAAAGAATCAAAATTTAATCTTCATAAGAAGTCCAGTTCACGCGTGAAGAGTTCTTCACGGCGTAAAACAACAACTCACGCGGGGTTTTAAAAAAAAGGGAAAAAGATCAATATTTAATCCTCACGTGAAGTCCGGTTCACGCATGAAGAGTTCTTCACGGCGTGAAACAACAGTTCATGTGGGCTTTAAAAAATCAAAATTTAATTTTCAAGTGAAGCGCGTGAAGAGTTTTTCATGGCGTGAAACAGAAGTTCACGCCGCAGCAAACAAGATAATTAAAAAAATTAAAATTTAATCCTCACGTGAAGTCCGGTTCACGCGTGGAATTCTTCACGAACAGCGTGAAATAGCAGTTCACGTGAGCTTTGAAAAAAAAATAAAAATAAAAATAAAAATAAATCAAAACTTAATACTCACATGAAGTTCAGTTCACGCGTGAAGAGTTCTCCATGGTGTGAAACGGTAGTTCACACGAGCCAAAAGAACAAAATCAAAATTTAATCTTCATGTGAAGTTCGGTTCACGAGTGAAGAGTTCTTTCACGGCATGAAACAACAATTCACGTAGGCTTTAAAAAAAAATTAATCCTCACATGAAGTCCGGTTCACGTGTGAAGAGTTCTTCATGGCATGAAACAGAAGTTCACGCGGGCTAAAAAACCTTTAAAAAAAATCAAAATTTAATTTTCACCTGAAGTTCGATTCACCCGTGAAGAGTTCTTCACGGCAAGAAACAGAAGTTCATGATGTGGTAAAAAAAATCAAAATTTAATCCTCACGTAAAGTCCAGTTCACGCATGGAGTTCTTCATGGCGTAAAACAACAGTTCACGTGGGCCAATTTTTTTAAAAAATAAAATAAAATTTAATCTTCACGTAAAGTATGATTCATGCGTGAAGAGTTCTTCACGGCGTGAAACATCAGTTCACACGGGCTTTAAAAAAATAAAAATATCAAAATTTAATCCTCACGTGAAGTCCGGCTCACGTGTGAAGATTTCTTCATGGCGTGAAACAGCAGTTCACAGGGGACAAAAAAATCAAAATTTAATCTTCATGTGAAGTTCGGTTCACGCGTGAAGAGTTCTTCACGACGTCAAACAATAGTTCACACGGGCTTAAAAAATAAAAATAAAAATAAATAAATACAAAAATCAAAATTTAATCTTCCGTGAAGTCTTCGGTTCACGCATGAAGAGTTCTTCATGGTGTGAAATAGCAGTTCATACGGGCTTTAAAAAAACAAAATTTAATCCTCACATAAAGTCCAGTTCATGCGTTCTTCACGGTGTGAAATAAAAGTTCATGCGGGCCAAAAAAAAAAATTTTTAATTTTCACATGAAGTCTGGTTCACACGTGAAGAGTTCTTCACGGCATGAAACAAAAGTTCACGCGATGGAAAAAAAATAAATCAAAATTTACTTTTCACGTGAAGTCTAGCTCATGCTTGAAGAGTTCCTTTATGACGTGAAACAGCAGTTCACGTGGATGCAAAAAAAAAAAAATCAAAATTTAATCCTCATGTGAAGTTCAATTCACACGTTAAGAGTTCTTCATGATGTGAAACAGCAGTTTATGCGAGCTTAAAAAAAGGAGAAAAAAAGAAATTTAATCCTCATGTGTGAAGTCCGATTCACACGTGAAGAGTTCTTTAAAACATGAAACAACAATTCTAGTGGGCTAAAATAAAAAATAAAAAATAAATCCTCACGTGAAGTCTGGTACTACACGTGTGAAGAGTTCTTTATAGCGTGAAACAGAAGTCATGCGCATATTTTTTAAAAAAAATTAATTTTCACGTGAAGTCTAGTTTACATGTGAAGAGTTCTTCATGGCTTGAAACAGTAGTTCATGTGGGCTTTTAAAAAAAATCAAAGTTTTATCTTACGTGAAGTCTGGTTCACGTGTGAAGAGTTTTTCATGGCATGAAACAACAGTCCATGCATGGTTTTAAAAAAAATCAAAATTTAATCCTCACGTGAAGTCCGATTCACGCATGAAGAGTTCTTCATGGCGTGAAACAGAAGTTCACGCGGGCTAAAAAAAAACCAATTTTTTTTAAAAAATAAGTTCGATTGACGCATGAAGAGTTCTTCACACGGCGAGAAACAAAAGTTCACAGGGCGGTAAAAAGAAAAAGAAAAAAAAAGAAAAATCAAAATTTAATCCTCACGTGAAGTCCGATTCACGCGTGAAGAGTTCTTCATGGCATGAAAGAGCAGTTCACGTGAGCAAAAATTAAAAAAATAAATAAATTAATCTTCACGTAAAGTCCGGTTCACACGTGAGGAGTTCCTCACGGCGTGAAACATCAGTTCACATGGGCTAAAAAAAATAAAATCAAAATTTAATCCTCATGTGAAGTCCAGTTCACGCGTGTCACGGCTGCGTGAAACAACAGTACACGCGAGATTAAAAAAATCAAAATTAAATCTTTATGAATTGCTGTTTCATGCGACCATGAAGAACTCTTCACGCATGAACCAAACTTCACGTGAGGATTAAATTTTGATTTTATTTTTTTTATTTTTTTTTAGCCCACGTGAACTTCTGTTTCACGTCCTGAAGAACTCTTCACGCTGAACCAAAACTTCACGTGAAGACTAAATTTCAAGTTTATTTTATTTTATTTTTTTTGGCCCGCATGAACTGCTGTTTCACGCCGTGAGTGAAGAACTCTTCACGCGTGAAGAACCGGAGTTCACGTGAAAAATAAATTTTGAATTGTTTTTCCTTTTTTGGCCCGCATGAACTTCTGTTTCACACCATGAAGAACTCTTCACACGTGAACCAAACTTCACGTAAGGATTAAATATCGATTATTATTTTTTTATAGCCCGCGTGAACTGCTGTTTCACGCTATATGAAGAACTCTTCACGTGTGTACCGGATTTCAGTAGTTTCACGCCGTAAGGAACTCTTCAAGCATGAACCGAACTTCATGTGAAAAGTAAATTTTGATTTATTTTTTTCTCGTCGCGTGAACTTTTGTTTCACGCCATGAAGAACTCTTCACGTGGGAACCAAACTTCATGTGAAATTTATTTTCTTTTTATATTTTGTATTTTTTGCCTGCGTGAAATTCTATTTCACGCCATGAAGAACTCTTCACGTGTGAACTGGACTTCACGTGAGGATTAAATTTTGATTTTTTTTAAAGCCCATGTGAACTGCTATTTCACGCCATGAAGAACACTTCACGCATGAATCGGACTTCACGTGAAGATTAAATTTTGTTTATTTATTTATTTATTTTTATTTTTATTTTTTTAAGCCCGTGTGAACTGTTGTTTGATGCCGTGTCACGCGTGAACCGGACTTCACATGAAGATTAAATTTTGAATTTTTTTATCCTGCGTATTTTTTTTTGTCCCGCGTGATTTGCTGTTTCACACCATGAAGAACTCTTCACGCATGAACCGGACTTCACATGAGGATTAAATTTTGATATTTTTATTTTTTTAAAGCTCATGTGAACTGATATTTCACGCCGTGAAGAACTCTTCACGCGTGAATCAAACTTTACGTGAAGATTAAATTTTAAATTTTTTTTAAAAATTTTGGCCCGCGTGAACTGCTGTTCACGCCGTAAAAAAGAACTCTTCACACGTGAACCAAACTTTACATGAGGATTAAATTTTAATTTTTTAATTTTTATTTTTTTGCCACGTCATGAACTTTTGTTTCTCGCCCGTGAAGAACTTTTCACGCCTGAACCGGACTTCACGTGAAAATTAAATTTTGATTTTTTTTAGAGTTATTTTTTTGGCCTGCGTAAACTCTTGTTTCATGCCACATGAAGAACTCTTCACACGTGAACCGGACTTCATGTGAGGATTAATTTTTTTTTTTAAAGCTTGCATGAATTGTTGTTTCTTGCTGTGAAAGAACTCTTCACACGTGAACCGGACTTCACATGAAGATTAGATTTTGATTTTGTTCTTTTGGCCCACGTGAACTGCTGTTTCACACCATGAAGAACTCTGTGAAAGAACTCTTCATGCGTGAACCGGACTTCACGTGAGGATTAAATTTTGATTTGTTTTTCTTTTTATTTTTTATTTTTTTTTCAAAGCCTACGTGAATTGTTGTTTCACGCTGTGAAGAACTCTTCACGCGTGAACCGGACTTCACATGAAGATTAAATTTTGAATTTTTTTAAATTTTATTTTACTTTTATTTTAATTTATTTTTGGCCCGCTTGGACTCCTGTTTCACGCCGTGAAGAACTCTTCACGCGTGAACCGGACTTCACGTGAGGATTAAATTTTGATTATTTTTTTATTGATTTATTTTTATCGCTGTGTGAACTTATGTTTTACGTCGTAAAGAACTCTTCACGCGTGAACCGGACTTCACGTGAAAAATTAAATTTTGATTTTTTTTTATGGTTTTTTGTTTTGTTTTTTTTTGCCCGCATGAACTTATGTTTCACGTCATGAAGAACTCTTCACGTGTGAACTAGACTTCAAGTGAGGATTCAAAATTTTTTTTAAGCATGCGTAGACTGCTGTTTCACGCTGTGAAGGACTCTTCACGCGTGAACCGGACTTCACGTGAAGATTAAATTTTGATTTTTTTTAAATTATTTTTTAAAGCTCACGTGAACTGCTGTTTCACGCCATGAAGAACTCTTCACACGTGAACTAGACTTCACATGAAGATTAAATTTCAAAAAAACAATTTGGCCCGCGTGAACTGTTGTTTTATGCCGTGAAGAACTCTTCATGCGTGAACTCTAGACTTCACGTGAGGATTAAATTTTAAATTTTTTTTTAAAGCCCGCGTGAACTGTTGTTTCACACCGTGAAGAACTCTTTACGCATGAACTGGACTTCATGTGAAGATTTTATTTTATTTTATTTTTGCCCGTGTGAACTGATGTTTCACGTCGTGAGAACTCTTCACGCGTGAACTGGACTTCACGTGAGGATTAAATTTTAAGTTTTTTTATTTTTTATTTTTTTGGAATCTAGTGGGAAATACAAATTTTCATTTTTGGGGAGAATATTTTTTGAATTTAGAATGAAAGGGATATGGGTATTTTTCCAAAAAAGGTAAGTGGAATCAAAAAAGTTAAATCTTTAATGACACACCTTACACCCTTCATAAATGAACCCCCCTAAAATGGACAAATTGACAACTCATGAGCATCTTCTTATTGAATGCTCACATTAGCCTTAATGAGTTATGTAAAAAGGTGATCAAGGATTAATCCAAAATTAATCCTTTCACTAATCTTTCCCTCTTTTACACTAATCAAGGACTCTAATTAACCACTAATCAAGGACTCTAATTAACTACTAATCCTTAATTAACTCACACAATTGAGCACACCATTGGATAGAGCAAGGAAAAAATAATCTATGTGCATCAACAATTGTATAAATTAACCTAAATTAGAAAATTAATTAAACTCTTAATTATAGTCTACTTTTTAAGATAAAATTAAGCAAAGAGAGTCAAATTTCTCCAATTGATCAAAAAATTTATATGATTAGGTGTTTTGATGCATCTAGATGCTCTCAAAACACTTAAAAACTCCACTTTCGACTACTCAAATGATCAATTTAGATCCTAATTAATCTATTTTCTAATTTTATTTGCCTCTTGATCAAGATTAATCACTCTTAATGACAAAAACCAGTCCATTAAGAGAAATTAGTCAAAATCAAGGATTTTTTGATGGTTTTAAGAAAAATTTTGAAAGATTAAGCTACTTCTAATGCTTGCTAACACTCTAATCCAAACAATTTCAACAAAAAAAACACACAATTGAACTATAATTAATGATCTTAGACTCTATGTTTAATCTAAAGAAAGCTAACAATCACTAAGAAATGAATTCTCTTACATTGTTTGATGCAATGGATGCAAACTAAGCCTATTACACACTCTTTGCAATCCCTAAGCACACGATAAACCATAAAAATAATAACAAAAATTACAAATTAATCTAAAGATTAAGCAAAAAGCATTCTTTTCAAAAACAAAAAAGAGAGCTATTCTACACTAAATCTCACACAAATCACCACCCAATCCACATCTTTTTCATAGAAAACCATTAATCAAGATAATGGGTGATGGGTTATGCATAGATTAGAGACAAAACGATGGAAAAAGCCAAGGGATGGCTCCCCGACAGCGGCGCCAAAAATGTTAAGCCTCACCCTAATCCTCCTTGAAACACATCCAAAAAGAGCTTACCTGGTGAACTGCAAAAAAACTGTCATGAGGATCTTTCTAATGACCGAGCTCGTAACCCTCAAGGTCTCCAAGCTCTACAACTCCTTGAGAAGCAATTCCACCACGTCTCTCGCACAGCATTGTCACACCGCCGCGTTGCACTACGGGTCCTCGTCCCTCCTCTCACCTCACTTCACTCACACACACTCACTAGCATGCATTAGGAAGAGAGATTAGCAAGAGCCACACTCAATTGCACAATGAGAGAGTATATTGTATTATGAGAGAAATTCACTTATATACATGGCCATAAGTGTTCACACTCATTTAAATTGTGGCCGACCGGGCACTTCAAGCTCATAAGAGGCCTAATGCTATTACAATGACTACTCTCATAATATATCCATGAAGTACATCACTTAGGCCTTCATCCTAACTTGCTACCACATGCTCTTGAAGCGGAATTGCCATAAATACTCTATCATACCATTACGGGTGCCTGTCCAAGCTGTAGCTTTGGACACTATTGCTTGATATCTTGAATGTATGACCCTGTGGTGTATCTATCGTGACTCTTTGATGTAAGATAATGACAGTAGCTCTTGTTAATCCTAGAATTGGATTAACATGGAGATGAGCTAAGGTCCATCTGGCACTCTCATCAAAGATCACATCCCTTGACACAAATGTTTCCTTTTTTATTGGAACATAGAGTTTGTAATCCTTATGCTCACTACTATATCCAACAAACACACACTTTCTTGACTTGTCATTAAGCTTCTTCCTACTTGCATCTAAAATATGAGAAAAAGCTAAACAGCCAAATATTATGAGATGATGTTCCTGAGGCTTGAGTCCATGAAAAGATTCATATGGGGTGATGCCTTGGAGTGCTTCAGTTGGGGACCTATTTATGAGGTGATGCCTTGGAGTGCTTCAGTTGGGGACCTATTTATGAGGTATCATGTTGTGCTAAGGTTCTTCTTCCTTAGCATACACCTGGTTGATTTAAACAAGACTTTGTTCTTCCTCTCACAACTCCATTTTGCTAAGGTGTATAGCTGCATTTCAGTTACCTTCTTATGCCATGCTCAAGAAGGTATTTGCTAAATTCTTTTGAGAGGTATTCTCCTCCATTGTCTAACCTAACGACCTTGATTCTTCTACCTGTCATAACATAAAACTCTTTGAAAATGCAAATGCTTCAGCTTTACACTTCATGAAGAAAACCCAAGTGTATCTGGAGTAATCATCTATGAAGGAAACATAGTATGTATTATGTATTGCCACACCAAGTGAGGGAGTATGGGCTGAGTCACAAACATCTGTGTGAATGAGGTCAAGAACTCCTCTTACACTACTTGTACTTCTAGAAAATGGGCTCTGGTCTGCTGGACTGCTTGCTAATGCAATAGGCTTTCACATAATTATCAAATTTTTGTAGAGATGGTATGCCCAAAACTATGCCTTTTTATTTCAACGGACCTAAGCTATTGAAATTCAAGTGACCAAACCTTTTATGCCATAATTCTGAGGAAGGTAAGGAGATTGACCTATCAGCCTACATGGCTGACAGTGTTGCTACTACGATCCACTCAACTTGAAGAGTTTTCCATACTTCTGACCTCTTCTCACGACTTTGTAGCTATGTTGAGGATCTCTGATTAGGCATTGCTCACCTTAAAGTTCTTTTTTGAAGCCTTTATCCACCATGGATCTAATTGAGAGTAAGTTCTTGGTGAGTGAAGGCACCAAGAGGACATCTCCAAGCTACTTCCTTTCCCTTGTGTTCAGCTCAAGGGAAACTTCTCCTTTACTTGTGATAGAATTAGGAGTGTTGTTTGCAGCATAAATCAAACCATCATGAGTAGAATCCAACTTAGAAAAATATTCAGCATGAGAAGTCATATGGCAGCTTGCCTCACTATCAATCCACCATGGTTCTTGCTTTCTGCCATGGTCTACATGGTTGGCCTCTTTGATCTCTTCACTGATAAAGAGAAAAGTGTTAGAACATTTGAGAAGCTTTGAGAGCTTCCATCTTTAGCATAACTGATTGATTTCCCCTTCAGATCGGCTTACTACCTCTAGAGGAATATCCACCTCTACCATTAGAAGAATAAGTACCTTCATGAGTGAAAGATCCCTGCCCCCTCCGGGCAACGGATTCGGGGGTGCTAAGAGCGGAAGTAGCACTTCTTGCACGGGGCAGGGTCCCTCACTCGGGGCCTTGCCCACCACGGATATCCAGACAAGAGACTAATCCCTCGGTTCTTCCAAAACCGAACCCAGAAAAACTTCCCTCGCCCAGAAAGCACGGGCGATTCCTCTCGGATATTTTTACTCTAATGTAGTCAGGGTCATTACTACTGACCAAACTGATCCGACCGAGCCTGTGAATCACTTGGTCAGATCAAGGAAGAAACTTGCACTTGGATCATAGAAACCAACACTTTTTTCCCCATCGAGAGGCACAGCCATTGATTCTTTTTCCATAGAACAATTACTATCCGAGATTTACTTCATCTATCGTACTATAATAGAATTGAGTCTCGTTTTACGGATCCATCAGCCTAGCCTAACCCCATCCAGTCCCATGGGTTAGCCAACCGCCCAACCACTGTAGTGATGGGATCCAATTAGGAATTTGGTTAGGTTTTGTCTCGCGTACTAGGGAAAAGAGTTTCCAGGCCCCCTAGCCGGATATTCATGCAAATTTAACGCCAGTCACACCACTTACACACCCAATATGAAATTGCCTTTTTCACAGATTCAGTTATCTTTAAAACAATCATTTAATGAAACCATAATGTCAATGATCATAATCCTCCAAAATCTCCGATTGAACCCTTAATTCCAATCATTCCTTCATCGGTGTATCTATGGCATCCTTGGCAACCAGAACGCTCACCACCTGTCCACTCTCAGGGGCCTTTTCAATGGTTCCTGCTCATAGTACCCGTCCGGTAATATATTCACATATCAAACATGGAATCTTCGTTGAAGATCAGCAAGATCAACCAACGGATCCATATAAAAGAGCCATGGACTCATCCGTTATTAAGGACCAGCAAGGTAAATCAAAGAGATCCATGCCCGAATTCAAAAAACAACTCTTACTCCTTGTTCCAATATCTTCCCCGATGCATGTGTGGGTATCTTCGGCGACCCAAAGCCCAGGCACCGTATGGTCAGCACCCTCTAGGATCCTTCGTAGGTGACCTAGCGCTTCACTCATAGGCTGCTTCCTTGGTCCCTCATCCACCGTACCAGAAGCTCACCATTAAAATCGAATCGAGGCTGGTCAAGACCTCGGTCGAGACCTTACTACGCACGAGACGTCCTCCGTTGACTCTCCGTTAGCTGTTGCAACTTTATCAGTTAGGTCTCCACGACCTCATTCACAAGATGGTCAAAATACTTCCCCAGCATTATTGACATAAAACAGTCATTTAAAAACAGGTCATAAATACAGTTTCTATAATGAACTCTCGTCTTGCACATTGTTTTACATCTATCCACATTACTTAATCCATATCCAATTCATATGTATTCCTATTCTCATCCAATCACATCATTTTTCATCTCATCACATCTTTCCTTATTTATCCTCATCACATCTCATCCACTCGCATCTACCCATATTCACATCCCATCACACCTCATTCGTTTACATCACATCTCATCCACTCGCATCTACCCATATTCACATTCCATCACACCTCATTCATTTACATCACATATCATTCATTCACATCTATCTCAATTTACATCACATTCATTTCACATCTCATCTCATTCATTCTTATCTCGATTCACATCACATCACAACTCATCCATTCACATCCCATATCATTCATTTACATTGGATTCACATGACATCACATCTCATTCATTCACATCCTGATTCACATCACATTACATCTCATCCATTCATTCACATTCATCGACATCACATCCTTTCACATACACATCCACATCCATTCTTCCACATACACATCCACATCCATTCTTTCACACACAAATCCACATTCATTCTTCCACATACACATCCACATTCATTCTTCCACATACACATCCACATCCATACGTCCACATCCTTTCTTCCACATACACATCCACATTCATTCTTCCACATACACATCCACATCCATTCTCCCACATACACATCCACATCCATTCTTCCACATACACATCCATATCCATACTTCCACATCCATTCTTCCACATTCATTCTTCCACATACACATCCACATCCATTTTTCCACATACACATCCACATCCATTCTCATCCTATCACATCCCGTTTACATCTTATCACATTCTATTTTTATCTTATTACATCCATTCACATGCTATTCCCATTTAATAGCTTCTATTTTTCTGTCAATTGCTTGGCCTAATTAAAGGTTATTTTTCTCGACGACTATTTCCATATTCATTCTCAGTTTCTCAAATGAATTATATTCAATATTCCTCTTTTGGAATAGAAGAATTCATGGGATTCACAGAAATCAATTCTCTCCATATTTTCATTTTTGATAAGTAATCATAAATTGAATTATACTAAAATTTCCTCTTCTTTCCATTTAATTTCTTGGATCTCAAATACCATGGAAATTCCTCTTTTTGCATTTAATTAATTACATTCCAATGTCATGGGTATTCCTCTTTTATCATCAAACATTTCTCATAAAGTAATTTCATCTAAAATAAAATATCCATTATTTCAATAAGCTAGGAATTTCTCTTTTATTATCAAACATTTCTCATAAAGTAATTTCATCTAAAATAAAATATCCATTATTTCAATAAGCTAGGAATTTCTCTTTTCCCATCTAAATAATGAAATTTCAAATGTCAATGAAATTCCTCTTTTAAAATTTAAATATTTCTCATAGATAAAATAAATTTATCTAAATCTCATCTTTGAATTTAATTAAAATACTCATTAATTCCAATATGCTAGGAATTCCTCTTTTCCCATCTCAATGATGGAATTCCAAATGTCATGGAATTTCTCTTTTAACATTTAAATATTTCTCATAGATAAAATAAATTTATCTAAATTTTATCTTTGAATTTATTTAAAATACTCATTAATTTCAATATGCTAGGAATTTCTCTTTTCCCATCTCAATGATGGAATTCCAAATGTCATAGGAATTCCTCTTTTAACATTTAAATATTTCTCATAGATAAAATAATTTTAATTCCAATATGCTAGGAATTTCTCTTTTCCCATCTCAATGATGGAATTCCAAATGTCATAGGAATTCCTCTTTTAACATTTAAATATTTCTCATAGATAAAATAATTTTATCTAAATTCTATCTTTGAATTTAATTAAAATACTCATTAATTCCAATATGCTAGGAATTTCTCTTTTCCCATCTCAATGATGGAATTCCAAATGTCATAGGAATTTCTCTTTTAACATTTAAATATTTCTCATAGATAAAATAATTTTATCTAAATTTTATCTTTGAATTTAATTAAAATACTCATTAATTCCAATATACTAGGAATTTCTCTTTTCTCATCTCAATGATGGAATTCCAAATGTCATAGGAATTCCTCTTTTAACATTTAAATATTTCTCATAGATAAAATAATTTTATCTAAATTTTATCTTTGAATTTAATTAAAATACTCATTAATTCCAATATGCTAGAAATTTCTCTTTTCCCATCTCAATGATGGAATTCCAAATGTCATAGGAATTCCTCTTTTAACATTTAAATAAATTACTGGAAACTCCTCTCTTTTGATAACAACTAATTATGCATAAACATTAAAATCAATTTATCCATGGTTATGATGAGAATTAATCAATTAACCTAGGATGATTAATCCTAGAATATGGTAGGAAGTCCTCTTTTCATAATATGAATGAAAATGATTTATGTGTTAATTTTTAAAAAATTTTACCATCATAGCTCAACTACTATTACTGATAATTCTCAATAATTTTGAAAGCATAAAGTTTAGTAATATCATATGATAGAATAGCCATTAATTGGATCAATATCCAATTATGGACTTGATTCCTAATTTTTCCATGAATTAAATAGCATAAAAGTATTAAAAAGCCACTTATTTGGCCTCAATTTGACAAGCATAGAAATTACTTTTAGATTAGAGAATTGTTTCATGAGAAGCTTCATTTGAATATAGAATAGGTCATAGGAATGACCATTCTTTGGGGGGGAGAGAGAGAGAGAGAGACATGCTTTAAAAAAACATTTAATTTAAGCATAAATGGAAATTTATGTGTTTTATCACCACAATTCATTAAAGAAGTTTAATTGTATTGGAAAGCCATTCAATTAAATGCTTCTCAAGCTTGAGAGGGGTTGAGAAGAGAGAACATTTGGAGATTTTTAAAAAAAAAAGACCATAAACCACACTTTACCTCCTAGATTGCTTGATTCTTTAATCAATGTAGAGGCCCCCAACCAATCAATTGGTTTGGTATGTTGATGAAGACTCCAAGGAAGATTGAAGAGAGAGAGAAACTCCAATCTCTCCAATTTGTAGAGGATAATAGAAAATATCATTATTTCAATATAATACTGGCATGGTATAGTTCTCATATATTTTTACAAAGGGCTAAGGATCTATTTATAGGTGAGGGAGGCCTCTAACCAAGTCCAACTAGTTTCTAGAATTTTCCAGGTTCAGTTTGGCTGAATTTGGACAAGATTTGGACCTAGTTTGGCTCCCTTTTAATTTGGTTTGATCCAAGAGAGAAGAGATAAAAATATCACAATATTTTTGAGTTTAAAACTCCACTACACATGTGAAATAGGCGCCTCCTTGAAGAGCCCCCTTCTCCTTACCAAGGTGTTAAAATTGAATCATTATACCCAAAATATCTCATTTTTTTAGTAATACTCATAGTTTTTTTACTAATGAACCTTGTCCTTAGTCAACTCTTCATCTTATGTGAGCATTTACTCATTTTTGGGGGTTTTTCTTTTATAAATTGGATTTATCTCCTCCCCACACTTGGATTGATCCTATTGGCCCATAGGAACCTTAATTGGACCATAATCCAAAAATTTCTAAAAATCTAGACCCTTAGGCTAAGGTCCTTTATACTTATTTTCAATTAATTTCAAATGCTTCTTTTTGAATTTTTGTTTCACGGGAAACCATTTTAGACACACTAGGAGGATTTTTATATCCAAAAATATCTCAATTTTGGATTATCTCTCTCTAGATATTTTCTCTCTCTAGGTGAAAACAGGGTAAAACAGAATCTTTCTTTTATTTCAAAGAGAGGAATAATTACAAGATCAGAAGGGGAGGTTCTTACACCTGCACACCTCAAAAGCTGGAGGGAGGAATCTTACAATGAGTACCTTGATCATTGTTGTTGTTTATGGTTTGGTAGTTGCTATGTCTTCCCCATTCTCTTTGATTATTTAATCTTCCTCTACCTCTTGTTGTGAAGAAGGCTTTGTCATTGTTACTTACCTAAAGTGTTGTTGCTACTACCATGGATGTTCTTCAGGCTGTTTGTCTTTGATCCTTGAGGATCTGCCTCCATTTTGTCGAGTGAGAATTTTTCCCTCAAAATGATGATGGCTTGAACAATACCTTCATAGCATATCTTTAACCCATGGATGATGATTGTAGCAAGCTCGTTGTCGAGACCACATCTATCAATTATTGATGCAGGTCTTTCACCCACTTGATGAAGTTTGTGGCATTCATTGGGCTTCCTTGTTTCATTTGTGAGTTAGCTCTCAAGGCAATTTGCCTTGAAGTGCTTTTAGAGTCATACACCTTCCTCAGATTATCCCAAGATTCTTTGGGAGTCAGCACCTCCCTCAAATGGCTGAGGATGTCATCCTTCACACTAAGCTTTATCATGTGGATAGCAAACATGGCCTTCTTGTCGCATTTTTCTCCTAGGGCTTCAGCAGTTAGATCACTTGGTCTCTCCATAGAAACCATCTTCCATCTTGCACGAATAATAGTGACTCCATCTTCATCTTCCATGTTGCATAGTTTGTACTATTAAGCTTTTTAGATCCCTCCAAGTGTAGGCTACTCAAGTTGGGTGTAATTGAGTCAGCATAATAGATATTTGATTTCGCCTTTGAATTTTGACAGCAGCTAGAGCTGACTCAAGCTGATTCTGACTATAGTAAACTTTTCCAAGAAAGTAAACCCGGCCAAATGTTGAATGTCAATTGCAGAATGTGAAAAGTTGTGGAGCAACAAGTGGTGATTGTCAACACAACAAGTCACGCGTTGTTAGTATAGGAGCAAAGTAGGTCAGCAGCTATCAATAAAGTAGGTCACCATGGCTTGTCTCAATCAGTAGCAAGTCTACTCAGATGGCTGACTCTGACAGCTAATTTAGATGGCTAACTCTGACAGATAATTTAGACGACTGATTTCAACATCCAGTTCAAGAAGCTGATTCTAGCAATTGGCTTTGGTAGCTGGTTCAGATAGCTACCTCCGATATAGGGTGGTTTATATAGCTGGATTTCGTCAGCACAGCTGATTCAAGAAGTTGACTTCGACAAATGAGAAGATGATGTGACATTAGCAGGTCGAAAGATGACATGGCTTCAGTAGGTTAAAAGATGATGTGGCTTAAGCAAGTCAAAAGATGATGTGGCAGTAGATCAAAAGCTGATACAGATTCTACAGATCTAAGTCTGTAGGTAGAAATAGCCGATGATGAATTTGCAACCCAAGTGTAGAATGTTAAATGCCAGAATGTAGAAGACTAAATTAGCATTTGTGCAGTGCCATTGTGAAGTAGTACAGTTTGCAGGTCTGAGGCGACGCAAATCTGAGGCAATGTGTGAGGGACTGAAGCTGATGTAAATGTTGGTGGGCTTGATCTCAGATGCTAGGTGGTTCCTAGGCAACAAACTCTACACATTGGCACTAACCGAGGCTCTGATACCATGTGAAAATTGTGGGGAAGAAGAAATGCGATACAACGACCAGCAAACAAATTAAATGAACAAGTTGAAACTGAATCACCACTATTTATATTAGTGAATCAGCATTGTTTATATTATTGAATCAAATGAGATACAACAAATGATAAACTCTAATGTGGAATGACTAATCCCCAAAACCCCATCCTAATGCGTAGAAGCTCAATCAGCTCTCAGATCTGACAATTTATATAGTGCTGTGAGTGTTAGGCTTAGGCTACACACTCAGCCAGGCTTCTCATTCACTCTTGTTCACTCTCAACAACTACATACAAGACATGCTTTTATAAAGATCTAGGTAGATAAATAGCTCATCGCCAATGGTACACGAATCGTGATCATCTCCACCGATGTAATCAAATAGGTGCGACCATAACTCTGCAACTTCCTATGTCAGCTAAATTAGACCGATTAGGTCAACTCTGGGAGAACTGTTTCCAGAGAAGACAGTGACCTAAGATTCCTCCTTTGATGTAGGAATTACTTTCCACCGAACATGTGGCACATTTTCCAAGGCTTTACAAACCTTAGAGATGGTGTGAAGTTGCATCTTTTAAAAATGAGCTAGAAAAAGTGAAGGAGAAAATGCAGAAATCAACCTAGTAAGCCCAAGTCAAGCCATCACGGAGGAAACCATTAGTGGAACAACTCAAGTCTCATGAAGCACATATTTTACAACTACATCAGTAGCCAACATTAATAGGCAAGGCCACCATCACTAGATACCAATGATGGAATAAACAAGCTCATTGAGAGAGTGTCCACAAACTCTTTCTCTTTTTTTCTTCACTAACAGTCTATCTTCAACATAACATTAACACTTAACCTTAGAGGATATAGCCTTAATAAAGCAAAATGCTAAGAGATATGTTAATCCTACATTAAAAATATATATATTTGAGTGGTTTTACAATAAGGGTCCTCACTTTGGATCACCTTTGAAGATTTTTTATAGCAAAAAACAATCAAATTTTCCCTAAAATTGGCTAATCTCACCCACTTGGTAAAGTAATTTGATATTGAGCTCTTTTAATGAAACATCACACCATTAGTCATGCATTTAAACATATGTTCCAATAAAAAGTCAAAAATTTTAAATGCCAAATTTATTGCGTCACAAATATAGTGTATATAGCATGTCCCAAACTTGAACATGTAGATAGTATGATCATAAAATGTTAATAACTTCCTTGTTTTAACTCCAATTCCATACCCACTTTGTATATGGCATGTCCCCACTTAAACAGGTAGACAATATATTAATAACTTCCTTATTTTAACTCCAATTCCATTCCCACTTTGTATATGGCATGTCCCCACTTAAACAGGTAGACAATATATTAAAAACTTTGTTGTTTTAACTCCAATTCCATACCCACTTTACAAGCAAGGAAGGTATGTATGGGAGATATTAACTTGATTTATTGAGTAATTTTTTCATGTAATTTCTATTTTAAATTAATTATTATGTGTTTTAAATGTCTACAAAAAGAGTAGTTCTTTGTACAGCACATCTTTATAACAAAATTTATTTATTTCTATTTGATTGAATGGCCCAAGGATAGATAATTATGAGGACAATTTGACCATATAGTCAAATTTCATTTTTAATGTTAGATTTTCCGAGATCTCTATGGGAAATTTACTTCAAAGTCTTAGAGCAGCTGAACATAATTAGTAAATTAATTATAAGAAATTATTTTTATGTGATTATGCAATAATTTTATGTGAGAAAGTAGTGCTAATCATGGTGAATCTATGGAAAAAATTTTGTTTAATGTGAGTAAGAAAAGATCTATTTTCATCCATTTTATGTAAATATAGCTCTACTTAAGTAGTTTCTTTTCTTCCAAGCCGAAACCCAAGCCTAACTAGGTTTAGTAACCTAGGTTAGGTAATGTACAAAACCTAAGTGGAGACCCCTAGGTGGCCATGCATGTGCCCATGTGTCTAACATGTCACCTACACATGGCATGCATTCCACCTCAATGTGCCAATTCGTTATGCCACCTCATCATTGATGACATGGCATGCCACCTCACTATGCTACCTCATCATTGATGACATGGTATACCACCTCATTATGCCACCTCATCATTGATAACATGGCATGCCACCTCACTATGCTACCTCATCATTGATGACATGGTATACCACCTCGTTATCGATGACATGGCATGCCACCTCATTAGTTACCATGTCACATGCATTAACACATCATCAAGGAGGGAGATCTGCCACCTCACTCAAATTACCACATCATTAGTCTATGCCATCAAAACATTCACCATGGATATATCACATCATCTTGAGTTGGTGCCACTTGTCACACAATGTACAAAGTGTGTACCACATCGGTAAAAACCATGTTTTATCAATGCGAGTTTCCATGTCATCATCACCTCCCATGCATGGGTGCATCAATGCATAGTTTCACATGCATGTAATATATATATATATGTGTGTATATATATATATATATGTGCGTGCGTGCGTACGTACGTGCGTGCGTGCATTAGTGCATGCATGTGTGCGTGCATGCGTGCGTGCGTGTGTGCGTGCGTGTGTGTGTGTGTGTGTGTAATTTAAAGATAATCCATGCATATGCATGTAAAGTATTCTTATGATATTTTAATTTTTTAAATAAAACATACATCAATTAAAAATATATTATTACACCTATATGATTTTTAAAAAATCATTGAAAAAATAGCTATTTGTTAATTTATATAATATATATATATAATTTAAAGGTAATATTTTTTAAATATTTATTTATTTTAAAAATTTTACTTTTAAAAAAATAACATGTATAAATTAAATCATATATTATTTTATAGTTAAAAGAAATATATTTTATGTCTTCTTCTTATAAAAAGAATTTTATTTATTTATTAGAATTATTATTTTAAAATATTTAATTTTTTACGAATATATTATATCAAAATCCTCCCCATTTTAAAAATCTAACCAAAGATATCATGTATATTTAATTTTAAAAAAATATTTATCAATCCACAATCATCCAATTGAATAAGGGAAATCTTATCTTATGAATTAGAATATCCAATTGAATGAGGGAAATCTTATCTTATGAATTAGAATATCCAATACAAAACAAGATAAGAGAGTGTTATTTCCTACAAATGCACACACTTCTATGCTTATTTTATGCAATCATAGTTTAGTGTCTAGCCTTCATAGCATTTTATAGAGAATGGGCTCACAAAATCATAGGAATAATAAATCTAATAGGAAACCCCTGCTCTCATGAGGCTCAAGAAGCTGAGAGAAAGAGGATAGCTTGTGAGCAAAAAAGAGAGTGGAGAGCACACCAACAAGCGGCCTCTAACACCCTCACCTCCTCCATGTAAGCCTCCTCCACCTCTCCCTACTATTTCCCCCCTTGATTTATATGAAGCATGTGATCCTCCCTTTCCTCCTCTTCCTCCTCCTAGGCGAAAGTGTGGATGTAAGAGCCACCATATGCAAGTTAGCCATATGTCGTCGTGTGTCCAAGATCATTCGTAACTTTTTTTAGGATCTCACTCCCTTGTCACAATTTATTATTCTCACATCCCTTATTGACCATCCTAACTTGGCTAAGTGTAGGACTATTACTAGGATTGGTGAACGTCGAGAGAAGAACGGGTGTGCTGAAGTTCTCAATAGTGTTTGTCGCTCATATGCATCCATCAAGAAGAGGAATACTTTGGATACATTGGTTGCTCGTCACGCTATTGTAGTAGCCATATGCATCCATCAAGAAGAGGAATACTTTGGATTCATTGGCTACTCGACATGATATTGTAGCGGCCATATGTAGACCCCACAATGGCGCAAGATGAGAGCTACCTCTCGCATTCTTTGCATAGCACCACACACTCTTAGAGGGGGTTCCTTGAGGAGGCAGTGTCTAGATGCGAATGATGTTGGGGTATTGTGGGCTTCTAGTGGGCGTGCTCCTAGGTATAATAATTTAACTAATGATAGCACCACGACACTTCTAAAGAAATTTTGGGAAGATAATTGTAGAGTTTCGCCAATGTTTAAGAAAGCATTGCGGAGTCTCAAAGGGTGTGTTCATCAAACATAGGCCTGGCTTTCTTGAGGTGAGTCAAATTGAGTTACATACTTAGTGTGTGGAGGCACACTCTCACCTCAAGATTGGCCAAAGGTCTTTTGAGTGATGCAAGCCATGGTTTGTGCACTACTCTCATTAGCATGACACATGTTGTTCGATACCATGTGGAGTTTCAACTCTACTGTGATGTGTTCCATTCCCTTAGTGGGAACAATGGGAATGGAGGCCTACTAGCCCACACGATTTCATATGCTCTCTTTTGTGCTCATGTGATTTCATACACTCTCTTTTGTGCTCATGTGATTTCATACACTCTCTTTTGTGTCCATTCCAGCCAGATGCCTTATACCATCACCTTTCATGTTCCGTTCCCTTAGTGGAAACAATGGGAGGCATACTACCCCACATGATTTCATACACTCTCTTTTGTGTCCACGCCAACCACATGCCTTATACTATCACCTTTCGTGTGTCGAGCGGATGAGTGGTGCATGTGGAGGGCTAGCAGTGCTACCTATGCTTTAGGGGGATGTTAGTGACATTGAGGTGGTACATTGGTAGCAATATGAGTATGTACTATGCCAGCTCAATGGTGGGGGGCAATCTAGGAGGTTGCAGCTTGTGGAGAAATATACTCCACGTGCATTGTTCACTACTTCTTAGAGCACATCTACCCTTATATGTGACACACCAATTGTGCCAAGTGGCAAGACCACCAGTTTCATGCATGCTTGGAGCCATTTCCCATTAATGTGATTATCTCACTGGTGAACTTTTCCATTGATGTGATTATCTCACTCGTGAACTTTGCTAAGAACTATACATTCTTGCCCTACCAAGAGATACAATTTGAGTACCACTTTCCAAAAGCATGTATAATATCTTTGATTGTTTTGTGATGTAATAGAGCATGTTTGACCATTGTAGTAAGATAAAATTGTATTACACTTTAGGCGATTGTTTTGATGCATATTAGCTATTGTCATGTAGAGATACACTAGATGGAGTTTCCAGCACCCCTGAGACTCATATCATTATCAGGGAGTGCCATTTTTACGTTAGTGATGATCACTCGCATATGATGCACATTTTGTACAACATTGTTTCTCCCTTCATAATGCATTTATGATGGATCTTGGAGTCACATGGCATGAGTGGTTGATTTGGCAGATGTGGTGTTCAATTTATTTAACTCTTTGAGGTATTTCTATTAGCTTTACATGTAGCTATTGTCATGTAGAGATACACTTAGATGGAGTTTCCAGCACCCCCAAGACTCATATCATTATCAGGGAGTGCCATTTTTACGTTAGTGATGATCACTCGCATATGATGCACATTTTGTACAACATTGTTTCTCCCTTCATAATGCATTTATGATGGATCTTGGAGTCACATGGCATGAGTGGTTGATTTGGCATGATGGATGTGGTGTTCAATGTAGCACTAGAAGACTAGCAGCAAATAGGTCATTTGGAGCTTTTTTGAGACTAGCCATGGGAAGGGGAGCATGATAGCCTTGGTGCATGTGTGAAGCATGATAGCCTTGGTGCATGTGTGAAGCATGCTTTATGGCATCACCGTCTTTGGCATGATGTAGAGAGGTTTAGAGATACATAGTAGGTGGTGGAGTGGTGTACATGGCACTTGAGTGGTAGTGTGACCTCTTCTTATTCCTCACGTGATGTGAGGATGGTCAAAAGTTTTTTTTGGTGTGTGCATGGCAGCACTATTGATCGTCATCCTGGTGGAATTCAACTCTGCCAAACAATTCTAGTCACTTTGGGCTTCCACCCTGTTTGGATCATCTCTCACAGAGCGACCCCACTATCTTCTCACGACGGTTTGGGCTGCTTTTGTGAAGCATGCACAAAGGGTGTCTGGGGTGATGTTGTCATGTCTGCATGGGTTGATCCTTGGAGTGAGCGAGTGATAACACCTGAGCATCTGGTACATTTTATACCTATGGCACATGATGATGTTGGTGCCATGATACTGTGGGCCGTACGCCATTACTAAGAAAATAGGAGATCTAGCGCATGAACTTCTTCTGCCTCCCCATCTCAAGGTACATAATGTATTCCATGTCAGCTTACTTAAAAAGTATGTACCCAGCCCGAGTCATGTGCTGGATGATGAACAGTTGACTTCTTTGACTCAAGGCCAGATGGTACTCCAACTTGAAGAAATCCTTGACATTCGGGAGAAGGTTCTTAGGAGCAGAGTCCTCAGAGAATTTATGGTCAAGTGGAAGTGTAGAGTTTAGTCACCATCAAAGCACATTTGGTTACAATGAGTGAGCCAAAGGCCCAATTTTAAGGGGGCTCTCTAAGACTACGACACATTGAAAATAGAGCAAATGTGCTCTGATGGGTGGTGAACAAACTTTGCAAGAGTGAGGGTGGGGTCCACATATACACTCTTGAAATGTTTGGTCTCACCATCAAAGCACATTTGAATGCAATATGCTTGCCATTTGCCTAATGTGTCATGGCCTTTGAGAACCCTCTCAAAATTGGGCCTTTGGCTTGCACATTGCAACCAAATGTGCTCCGATGGCTGACCAAAATTTTCAAGAGTAAGGGTGGGGTCTACATATACACGCTTGCAAAATTTGATATCACTATCAAAGCACATTTGGTTGCAATGTACATGCCATTTGCTCAGTTTTTAATATGTCGTGGCCTTAGAGAGCTCCTTCAAAATTAGGCTTTGGCATGTACATTGTAACCAAATGTGCTGCAATAGTGACCAAACTTTGCAAGAGTATGTATATGTGGACCCCACTCTCACTCTTGCAAGAGTATGTATATGTGGACCCCACTCTTGCAAAGTCATCACAAAGCACATTTGGTTGCAATGTTCAAGCCAAAGGCCTAATTTTGAGGGGCTCTATAAGGCTCTCTAAGGCCAAAACACATTGAAAACCAAGCAAATGACATGTACATTGTAACCAAATGTGCTCCGATGGTGACCAAACTTTGCAAGAGTGTATATATGGAAACCCCAGCCTAAGGAGGCTTCGGACACCTTGGTAAAGATGTATAGTATAAACACAAAAGCTCGAAAGATGCAAGTAAAGGAGAAGATACATAATGTGACCAGAGGGAAGTTAAGAATAAGTGATTATTCGGTGAAGGTTAAAGGGCTTGCAGATGCCCTTAATTCTATTGGATCACCAAAATAGATGAGGATGATATGGTATCAATGACCTTGAATGGTCTTGGCAAGGAATATAGTTAGTTTTAGATATCCATTATAGTTCACAAGATCAAGTTTGAGAGTTAGAGAGAGCTTTCTTGATTTTTAAGAAGTGATTGCTCTCTTCATCTGCGTGAGGATGCAATGGATGAGAGCCAGCACACCCACATAGGGAAGTTATAGTTTATGACTCTAAGGTAAGACCCAATAACACATACTTCGGCAAGGCTAATATAAGCTCTTTACTTGAATAGGAGGTGAAATGACCACTCAAAAGACCACTCAAAATGTCCTCTATGCCAAGTTATGGTGGCTAAAACTCTTTAGAGAGATGTGTTGAGAGTATGAGTACTTCAAAATACCACAACAAAGAGATATAATTCCTTGACAACCATTAACTTCTATCAAACCGTTTGAAAAATGAGGAATGGATCCTTAAAGGACCCATTAGTCTCACCCATTGGTAGTGTGGTTAAAACACATAAGCATGATACATAAACTCATCACAAGGTTTAGATGTTCACTTGAACTCATCAATGAGGGGGACTCATTTTTCTTCTAGAAGAATTTATGGTTGTCAATCATAAGTCTTCCCCGTACTATCTCCACAGACAAAGCAAAGATCACGAAACAATTCTTCCACATAACATCCATATACAAAGTAGAGATAGTACAAACAAATTATTATACACACGGTGCTCTTAAAAATAGTAGAAGCTTCCACGACTTACTACTAGGAATAAAAACTTACACCAACATTATGGGCACACCAAGTTGTCTATAAAACTTCAACAAGAATGACACCTTACAACTTGGCCTTTGGACTTGATGCAATTCTATCTATAGAATTAATGATTCCAAATTTGAGAGTAGCTAAGCAAATGGGATGGAGAGACCATGTGTTGTCCGAAGAATGACTCATTGAGCTTGAGAAATTAGAATTCTCTTTATAGAATTCATGATTCCAAATTTGAGAGTAGCCAAGCAAATGGAATGGAGAGACCATGTATTGTTCAAGCAACTCATTGAACATAAATTAAAAGAGGCCAGGTTACCCTCTGTAATGGGTATGTATGACCAAAAGAGGAGGAAAAGGTCGTTTAACATTGTTAACACTCATTGGACACCTCTTTAGCGTTAGTGTGTATTTTATGTGTGTGATCGTTGCTTGTCTATGAAAGGTGCACCACGAGATTAATTATGGAGATTGTATTCTTAGATTAAGTTTTTACACAAGCCTAGGTAGTTGTGGTGGATAGCCATGGAACTAATTTTAAAGTATGGTCACCCAAGGTGTAAATGATAGGGGGGCCAAGATAAGGGTCATTTTGTAGTCTCACCACTCATTCTCTTATGCTAATCAATAGAGTTCTCTTCTTCTCTACTCTCCTATGCTATTGCTTTCTTGCTTGCCTCTTGCTTGTTTGAGCTCTTTTGAACTTGCATGCATGTATGTGAGAATGTGTGTGTGTGTGTGATTGAGTGAGAGGAGGGTCGAGCTTCCATTGGAGTGTGGCAACGGCATTGGAGTGGAGCTTGGAGTGTGGCTATGTGGCAACATCATCTCCTACGAGAATCTGAGCACAAGCATTCATGAGGTGAGTGACACATCTTGCTTATGCAATTTTGGCCTAGGTTATGGTAGATTAACTTTGTGGTTTAAGCTATTTTATGCTCTTGACTATAGCTAGACAAAGCCCCATGACATTGGCTACTTCTTGCACTCTTTTTATGGTGCAAGGGCTTCCCATGAATGGCACTACTACCATGGAAATACCAAGGTTCTTGGGCTATTACAAATAGAGATATACTGTAATGGAAGCAAGAAACATGTGGGAGACTTCCTGGTTATGCTTGGTTGTACATTACCTGGTGGGAGAACATTGCCTGAACCAATAATACTTGGTTGTACATGGATGAAGGCTGCAGGATGTATGATTGATTGGTCAATAGCGTGTCTGTCTGTGTGTGGGTGAAACCAAACTGAACAATCTTCAACATCCACAAAATCTATGGAAACCCCCTCCACTTTAGCATCAATATTTAAAAAACTCTCAATTCTTCTACCTCCACATAGCAAACACCCGCATTTCAAAATAATGAACAGATACAACAAGCTAAAAAGTGGCAACCCAAATCTACCTTGAAATGGGTTCCCAAGATTTCTCAATCCATACCATCTCAACCGACCAAGAAAGGAGGACCTCAACACAAGAGTGAGTGCAGGAAGTCCAAGTTACAAGTTACCCCAACATGGATCCCCAAATGCTTATTAAAAGCTCAAGGCTACTATGAGGGTAACCATTATATTTGGATACCAAAGCATAAAAGTATACCACTAGTCTCACTGGCCACCACTTACAAATTCCCAAATCTCCTCATCAATGATGGATAAAGGTTTCAATAGCTCAAATGCCAACAAAGAAAAAGGTATTTAAAAATAACCTTCACCATCAACGCCCAAAAAAGTCTAGATCTCCCAAATTCCCAAATCTCCTCATCAATGATGGATAAAGGTTTCAATAGCTCAAATGCCAACAAAGAAAAAGGTATTTAAAAATAACCTTCACCATCAACGCCCAAAAAAGTCTAGATATCCTAAATAGAAACCTCATCACACAAGACATGGTAATTGATGGAGAAGCCTCTACATCACAAAAGGTTACAAAACCATTGTTGGCTATCCAAGCCCCAACCTTATTGGTCTCTGTAGAGTGTCCCACTATGCAAGTGTCAACTCCCTTACTCATCTACTATAAGGGTGAACCCATAAGCTCCATTCGTTCTTATGAGAGCCTTACCACCATTAAAGATGGAGGTTGACATCCAACAACAAGGAACAAAAAGTGCTCCTAGCCAAAAAATATTGACGGAGCAAAGTTGGAAGGGATGGTTACAAAAAACCTACAATACCTTCCGCCCACCACGAGGTCAAGGTATGATAGAAAGCAAAAAGGGGAGGCTTATGCTAATATCATTACTTTTTACCCTCCACATTTTCTCCCCAACAAAGTTCATGTCCATATCAAGAGGAAGCCTCTTTGGAAGAAAGCTAACCCATGACAATATAGCTTAAACCAATAGTGTACATCAATATAGCAACTATACACATACTAAAATTCAACTAACCATTTAAAAAATAAATAAATAAAAGAAAAAAAGATCATGAGAAGGAGCACATATTAAATAGAACAATGAAGTATGACTCTGGTGCTATGACTATAGGCTGTGAGCATGGACCTTTCACGCGCTAACACAATTGACCCTATCCTGGACCTGAATTGCCAAGAATGGTACTATCGAGGTGTTATGGACTACCTCACCTCCAAAAGGGAACTCTACACATTCACCTAATGGATGAGCAATAGAACACAACCATCATGGGGTACTTACCAATGCTTTGATCTCGAGTCCCTTGAGGCCTCCTCAAGCTCACTTGTAAAGCTCCAAACTCTAAGCTCCACCTCCACACTATCACCGTGGAGTCGCTCACACCATCACATAGACCAATCACACTCTCTCTCACTCTCTCATACTAGCATAAACACACAAGAATGAAAGAGGCACAATGCTAGAATGCTCTCACTCTCTCGCAAAGCACAAGGGGAGAACTCTCAATAGCAAAAAGGGGATTGTGTCCTCTTCATTATAAGAAAATGCCTTATATACAATTGGCCCTTATTCACACTTGGGCGCCCAAAACTTACTAACTAGGCCTTGGGTGGCCAATATCTCATAATGTACAACCTTTATAGTGCCTTTACATGACACTTATTAATGTCCTCAATTGAGAATCATGTTGTTAATCCAAATGGGATTTAACATTCCCCCCTTCCTAATGTAGGTTTTGTCCTCACAGAACCTGTTATCAAGGTCGGAAAACCTGGTCACCAAATTCATGTCGGTAGAAGTTACGTCGGGACTGGAGTTTCCGAAGTGTTCGACGAAATGCTGAGTGGGACTTCCAGAATCCACTTCAAATGTAAGATGCATATAGGCTTGAAGAAATTCCTAAAATTCAGAACTTCTTTAAAGCTCATAAGCCTAGCCACCCACCCACTAGCACGGGTCAAGGAGAAGAAGAAGGTCCATCTTCAGTGTCCAAAAACACTTACCCTGTCTATTCTAATATCGCCCAGTAGGCTTCTCAATCCTTATCCTAGTGCATCGCCTACTACATCTTCCCAAGTTGACTGTATCTACTCTTCTTTCTCCCTGCCAGAATTAGATTTTTCCACTAACACTCTCGCCCCCGAGTAGGTATTGGCACCTATCCCATCTCCACATGGCAACCTCAAGAGGTACATGATCTGCCTCCACATGATAATATTGTGCCTTTCATTGAAAGAAATGTTTTGGATTCTTTGACAGCTACAAAGTATGAGGAGTCCATTCAAGCAGGCAATCCACTTTTAAAGCCGAAGCTCATGTTCAAAGTACTGATGGATGCAGATTACTCCATTTAATCCTACACGCCAGATCCTGCCAGAAGCATACTCTCTGCAGTCACACCCACACGTCAACATTATGTACCATACCCTCTCCGTGCCCCACGTCCCAAACTGGAGGATGTGGCATCAAAATTATATCTTACATTGGTAAGCATAGCCTCTAAATGCTTGTGGATATTAGTATAGAGTTTGAGGATTCCGACAAGGTGGTATAAGGTGGACTCACAAAGATTTAAATGTTGGTGAGTATTGTATACTTCTAGCCACCCATGACTAATTACCCATTGATAAGTATTTGCTACCACCTTGTAGTAGTTAGCTGCCTTTGGTATGCCATCTGGAACAAACAGGTCGAGTTTGTTGACACTGTTGTCCAAGATGTCGGAATTTTGTAGCACGCAACACCAACTACGGAGGTTTAGCACTATAGGATGCAAGGGATAAAAGAAGATGTCTTGAGGGTTATTTAATATAAGGTCCCCCCTCAAAATGCCCATAATGATTATTGGGTCAACATCCCTTTTAATATTTTGTTTAATTAGGGTTAATTCTTCTAAGCCTATATCTTCAGCTAAGTTGATATCATACTGAAGTAATGAGCGTGTTAGTGTAGATAAAAACAAAGTAAGAGTGTGAGGAGGGGCCTGAGGAGTTACTGGTGGCAGCTACCCCAACTCCGAGGTGCGCTCGAGGAGAGTACGCATCTGTGGGCTCCAAGCATAGACTCCTTTCTTGTGCAGCTAGTTGGCGAGCTAGATCCTGCATGCGGACGTCGACATTGCTGAGTTGGTTGGAGATGGCAGTTTCTCGGATCATTTGTTCAGCATAAATTTCCTCAAATCTTCTTGTTTGCAGTTTCTTGTGCTCTCACACAACAACTTTAAATGAATTCAGAAAATGAGACTGTCTTTGAATGTTGAGGTCAACATGCTAAGTGATGTAAGCAAAGCAACAATCTTGAGCCCAAATTATCCCATAAGATAATATATGTGAGGGATCACTAGCATCCCATACCACCATGATACCACCCATACATACCTTACCAATTTGAAACTCCCTAGTATGCCGTCTAGGAGATATGAATAAAATCCTTTATGAAAGAAATAAGATGGCCTTATCCCAAACTTTCACATACTAATACTTGTCTCTATATTCTTGAGACCACATCAAGGAATAACTCTTTTTGAGTACATCATTAGAAAAGAATTTTGAATTATTGGCACCTTTCTAATGATAACTACCCAATAAACTCAATAAAGTTAGGGTAGAAAAATAACAATTCACCTAGATATATAAGCAACTAGGTATCTAAGTTGGAATATGTACAAAAGTATAAGGAACATAGTCCAAAATTACGTGCAAAAAATGAAGGCAAATGCTACCTTCAAAGCACATGATATTATCCAAAAGATCAAAAGATCCTTATAAAACCATGGATAAAAGCGTAAAAGCTCCTCGAATCCATAAAAACCATAGTTGATCATAAAAATCAATGCATGCCATCTAATGGACATTAATCATGCCAAAAGAAGCATTAAAATTGGTGGCCAACTCATCAATCTGGAGTATAGGAACATGGTATTGTTCAAGCAAAACTCCAAAGTAAGCAAGTGAAACACATGTGTGTAGCACTCATTAAAAAACCCCTAGACACAAGTGATCTAGGCAGAACCTGATGAGTCCAAATAAAAGTTGGAAAACATCTAATAAAATCCACCAAAACAAACAGATCAACTAACCTATGATAGAATTTGTCTTAGGCTTAAGAAATTAAGCATAGACCACACTTAAATAAGTGCAAAATAAATTATCATAGAAAAGTGTCAAAGGTGAAACACACTTTGAACGCAGATTATAGCCATCAAAAGTAAGGAACATGTCCAAAAGGAATGGCTAAACAATGGCAAAAAATCATGAAAACATCATTTAGAATAAATCCAAACAGAAATATCTACTAATACAAGGTATAATCATATTAATAATACATGAATAGCCTGCATCTATCTAATGTCAGCATGTGAAAATGTACTTCAACAACTCAAAAATATTAAATTCTCGAGAAAAAAAATTATCATGATTTTTTTTAATTTTTCCTAATTTTATAGAGCCTCAAAATATGATAATCTTTAATTCCACCAAACCTATCTTATGGCATTCCAAACCTATATTTTTCCAAAAAAAAATTAACAGTTTAATTTACCAAAATACCATTGATATTTTATAAATACTAATTTTTCAGGATTTTTAAAAATAATTTCTGAAAATTTCTAATTTTTCCTGAGAATCCCATCGTTCATGAAATTTCTAATTCCGCCCGACAATTCGCAAATCCAATGAAAATTTATAATTTTAATAGATTTTTCAAATTTTTGGGTCAAAAAATATATTTTTAAATGAATTTGAATGATCACAGGGGGTGCTTGAATGGACACACCAACCCCACATTTTCCAGAAATTTAAAATAACCTTTGTCTTATTTTCCACTAATTGTTTGAAATTTTTTGAGAATTTTAATTTACCCTGAACCTATAAGAATACAAACGATCAAAAAATTTCGGAATCCCAATGGTTTTCTACAATACGGAAATCCAATAGTTTTGAGAAAATGAAAAGACCAAAAAAAAATTGGAATGTGAAAAATCAAAAGTTTCCGGAATCCGAAAGGTCAAAAGATTTTTGGAATTCAAAAGGCCAATACGTTTCCTGGCATTCGAAAAGCCAATAGGTTTCCTAGGAGACAGAAAGTCAAAAGACTCTAATAGAAAATTTTAGAAAAATCCAGAGAATTTTTTTTCTCAAATTTCGTATTTTCTCCGTTTTTTCTAGCTTTTTTTCAAGCTTTGAAAAACTTTTTTTATATATTTTTTAAACTAAAAAATAAAGCTTCTTTTTTAAGCTTTAATAAAAAGATTATGAAAAGTTTTTTAGGGGAGGGGGTGGTGATTTTCGCCTGCTATCAGCAGCGCCCCCCCCCCCCCCCCGGTTGCGCTGCGCATCAAGATAGAGAGGGAGGAGGAGACTCCCCTCTCCTCTCTCCTCTCTTCTCCCCTCCTTCTCCAACCAGAAACTTTCTCTCTCCACCCCCTCCTTCTCTGTAATCAGAGAGGAGGATTAACCATTTAATTAAACTCCCATTAACCATTTTATTAAACTCCCATTAATCATAATTAAAGTTTAATTATGATTAATATTTAATAAAATTATGCCTATTTAAGAGGCGCGCGGGAGAGGAAAAAAGAAGAAAAATTCAGAATTGAGAGGCAAAGAGGGTCCCACGCACATGGGAGAGCATTCCATGCATCAATTGATTGCCCCACACTACATTTTAGCACAATTTTGATAGAAAATTGAAAGAATATCCACGAAAAACCCGCAAAAATGCATTAAAAATACATTGTTAACCATAAAAATGCTCTAAAATTTTCTAAATAATTAGGAAAAGAATTCCTAAAAATTGTAGAAAATCAAGGAATTCATTCTACCAAAAATATCCACAATACAATATGCAGTATTTTAGTAAAAAAATTCCATTAATGCTTATTTTAAACCACAAAAAATAGAGAAAAAATAGCATTAAACTCACAAAATTTTCCCGCAACATCGATTCGTCCATTGAATAGAAGAAACACGCGTTCCAACTGCCATATTGACAATCCACGTGCAAATCATCAACACAAATCAACAAAATAATATTTTTATTTAGTAAATATTAAAATTTACTTCAAAAAAATGCCAAAAATTACAATAAGAGAGAAAAATCAACAACAATTAACTAGAGATTGCTCTAATACCACTGTTAAAACCCTAAGATGCCTCTAGATAATTGCTATGCATAAACTCATCCACCCCACCCCCCCGAGCCCAAGGGATGCACACATGAATTATAATGAAGTACATCATACCTTTACCTTGATGTCCCATACCATCAAGAGGTATAACTCCAATCCAGTAGCATGTAGCTATAGTGTGAAATGGTAGGTGAGTAGATATAATCCTCTATACAAGAGAACATCATATCATAACCTAGCCTCAAGATAACATAGCCTTAGCCTCCCTTGAGTGTGTCCCATTTCTCTATTATATAGGAGGGCCCTCAAGTGACTCTTGACTCTCCATTTCCCATGTGTGACCCTTGGATGCTTGACCCTAACCTTAACCCTTAAGATTAGTCCTAACCCATGCTCCACTAGAGCTTGTTCCCATGCTCCCATGCTCACAAGCCTAATGTGGGTTAGCCTCCTAGTATATGCACACATAATGTGCATATAACAGAGCGCCAGCAAATTAAAGACCAACTTCTTGGGGGCCCTTACGCCCAGTCATTCCAGGGAACCCTCATCAGGAAGGACGTCACCATACCACATGGAAAGGTAACTCTTCAATCCCAAAGCAAAGAGTGCCTCCATCTATTAGAGGATGCTGAAGTCAACGACAAAGTCGGCCTCGGCAGAATGGCAGAGGTACTACCACAAGGAGTTGACACCGACCTCTACACCCGAGTACCTAAGGACATACGACAAGCAGAAAAAAAGAGTAGGATTACAAAGGCGGATGGCACTACAGAAGAGTTACTCATCACTCACAGAAGAACAACTCCCAGCTGTAGTAAAGGCACACAGGCACACCCTTGATACAATGCCAATTGAAAGATCCTTGTCCCCTCCGCGCAACGAATCTTGGGGTGTTAGCAGCGGAAGTAGCACTTCTTGCGTGGGACAGGGTCCTTCACTCAGGGCCTCGCCCACGAATATCCAGACAAGAGACTAATCCCTCGGTTCTTCCAAAACCAAACCCGAAAAAACTTCCCTCGCTCAGAACACGGGCAATTCCTCTAGGATATTTTTACTCTAACGTAGTCAAGAGTCTTAACTAACTGAGTAGATCTGACCGAACCCGTAAGTATCATAGTCAGATCAAGGAAAAGACTTGCACTTGGATCATAGAGACCAACACTTTTTTTCCTCATTAAGAGGGACAGCCGTTGATTCTTTTCCATAGAACAATTTTTATGTGGGATTTACTTCATCTATCGTACCATAACAGAATTGAGTCTCAGTTTAGGGATCCATCAGTCCAGCCAAACCGGTCCCGTGGGTTAGCCAACCACCCAACCATTGTAGTGATGGGATCCATTTAAGAATTTGGTTAGGTTTTGTCCCGGGTACTAGGGAAGAGAGTTCCCAAGCCCCCTAGCCGGATATTCATGCAAACTTAAAAACTAGTCACACCACTTACACACCCAATATGAAATTGGCTTTTTCATAGATTCAGCCGTCTTTAAAACAATGATTTAATGAAACTATAGTATCACTGATCATAATCCTCCAAAATTAATCCGGTTGAATCCTAATTTTTAATTTTTCCTTCAACGGTGTACTTATGGCATCATTAGCAACCAGAATGCTCACCACTTGACCACTCAGGGGCCTTTTCAATAGTTCCTAGCTCATAGTACCCGGCAATATATTCACTTATAAAAATCAAAATGGAATCTCTGGCAAAGAACAACCAACATATCCATATAGAAGAGCCATGGACTCTTCCGTTGAGGACCAGCAAGGCCAATCAACCAGATCCATGCCCAAATTTAGAAAACAACTCTTACTCCTTGTTCCAATATCTTCCTCGACGCACGTGTGGATATCTTTGGCGACCCAGAGCCCGAGCACCGTATGGTAAGCACCCTCTAGGATCTTTCGCAGGTTACCTAGCGCTTTACTCATAGGCCGCTTCCTTAGTCCCTCATCCACCGTACCGAAAGCTCACCATTTAAATCGAATTGAGGCTAGTCAAGACCTTGGCCGAGACCTTGCTACTACGTGAGACATCCTCCGTTGACTCTCCGTCAGCTGTTGCAACTTTATCAGATAGGTCTCCACGACCTCATTCACAAGACGGTCAAAATGCTTCCCCAGCATTTTTGACATAAAACAATCATTTAAAAACAGGTCATAAATACAGTTTCTATAACGAACTCTCATCTTTCCACATTATTCCACATCAATCCTCATTTATTTCATATGTATTCCCATTCTCATCACATCATTTTCCATCTCGTCACATCTTTCCTCATTTATTCGCATCAGATCTCATCCACTCGCATCTACCCAAATCCACATCTCATCACATCATATTCATTCATATCACATATCACATCTATCTTAATTTACATCACATCTTGTTCACTCACATCCTGATTCACATGACATCACATCTCATTCATTCACATCCCGATTCACATCACATCACATCTATTCACGTCACATCTCATTTCATTTACATCACATCCACTTACATCCATCACATCACATTCATTCATATCCATCACATTCATTCATTCATATCCATCACATTCATTCATTCATATCCACCACATTTGTTCTCATCATAACCATCCCATCACATACATTCTATCCACATTATATCGCATCACTTCTATCCACATCATATCTCATTCATACACATCTCGTCTCATTCATCCACATCCATTCTTTCACATACATCCACATCCATTCTTTCACATGCTCATTCACATCCATTCTTCACATACACATCCATATCCATTCTTCACATACACATTCACATCCATTCTTCACATACACATGCACATCCATTCTTCACATACACATCCATATCCATTCTTCACATACACATTCACATCTATCTGATTCACATCACATCTCATCACATTAGCAACAGCAAGATTCAATTGCACAATGGGAGAGTCTGTTGTATTATGAGAGAAATTCACTTATATACATGGCCATAAGTGTTCACACTCACTTAAACTATGGCCAGCCGGGCACTTTAGGCTCATAAGAGGCCTAATGCTATTACAATGACTGCTCTCATAATATGTCCATGAAGTACATCACTTAGGACTTCATCCTAACTTGCTACCACACGCTCTTGAAGCGGGAATTGCCATAAATCCTCCATCACACCATTACGGGTGCCCATCCAAGTTGTAGCTTTGGACACTATTGCTTCATATCTTGAATATATGACCCTTTGGTATATCTACTGTGACTGCTTGATGTAAGATAATGTTGGTAGCTCTTGTTAACCCTAGAATTGGGTTAACATTTTCCCCTTCCTGATGGCGATCGGGTCCTCATGATCATGTTGAAGACCTTTGTGTGGGGAGAATGGACAAGCTTTGTTGATGGCTTTGAAGTTGATTGATGCTTAATGGTCATTGTCCATCCGGAAGGAAAAAGAAAAGCTAGTTAATGAATGAAAAGAGTAGTGGTTTATTGGGCATTCTTGAACAGGGTGGGGGTGGGGTTTTTTGCGGATGATTGCATACTTGCGTGAGCATGTTTTTTTTGGGCTTTTTCCTCACTTTGTTTTTGGCAATTATAAGCAATGTTACTTGTGATTTGTGTTCGTGGGGATACTAAGAGATGTTAATAATGGGAGAGGAGGGAAGGCTCCGGAGGAATGTAGACCTAATCATCAGAATGAGATGGTGATTCTCAGTTCCTCATTTGATTCATTGAAGCGACATTCATCATTTGAAGTAATTGACTTTCGATGATGTCCCTTTCTGTGGGACAGGATTCTTGTCAAATGTTGTTGAGTAAGTCCTATTCTGGTTAACTTCTGCTCATGTGCTTTTTATGTTTTTATGTATATTTAAGTGCTCTTATGAAGCAAATTTACATGAAGTACAAAAACCAAGTCATATACACTCTTATTGAAGTGATTTGTGTTGAATTAGCCACTATTTGGTGAGGATTGAAAGAATTACGTCGACTTGCGAGGCTAATATAGATATCTTCAAATGAAGGATTAAAGATCATTGATTTGTGAAGATGGTAGCGTTGTTTGGAGAGGTTTGTAATTTGAAGGGAAATTCCAGACGATAGGTTGTACCATCATTAACTAGGCTTTGCCCACCATGGCTCCCCCCCCATCTAGGGATGTATCTAGAAGTTGTCGATGGTGAGGCTTTCGTGCAAATATTCTCCTATGCATGAGTATGGATATGTACTCATGGAGCAGTTGCTACATTAATTTAGCGAAAGGAATAGTAATAAGCAATAATCTTTATAAATATATAATGGTTATTGAAGATCGTTGGGAAAGTGTTAATGTGTAAGATGGCTTAATCCGTGAGTGATGAGGCTTAAATCGTGTGATGAAAGTGTAGGTTCTTAAGTCGTGAGACTGTAATTTATGAGAAACGTGAACTCGTGAGATTGCAGGTTTTTTGGCCGTGAAGGGATATTCCGTGAAATGGCAAAAATCCATGAAAGTTAATCCCATGAAATGGTGTCTCCGTGAAAGTGCAGGCCGTGAACTGGAATTCCGTGAGATGTAATTCCATGAGATTTATTAATTTATTGATTTATTTATTTATCTTTTATAAAGGCTAGGAAAGGTTATTTCGTGAAATGGCCTAAACCCTTGAAAGTGCAGGTTCTGACCCCGATGAATTTTGACATGACATGTGAGCAATAGGTTCTTGTGCACTTATGCTTCACAAGATCACATCAAATAGAGGCAACTTCAGAAGTGACTATTTAATATGATTAAAGCTCAATCAAGCAAGACAAGTACAACATAAAAATTCAAACAAATTCTCTCTCATGAGTGAGAACCCAAGTACATGAATTTATAGCTCAAATAACATTGTGCTTTTCCCATGTGACTAGTACACAACATGTGGTGTCTAACCCATGTGCTTTTCATGTGACTAGTACACATATGTCTAGCCCCCTGACATCACATCAAGTAAATCACCCATGATCTCATCCAATATGCATCTTTTCACCTTTTCTCATCCAATTTACATTGCAAATTGTAGGTCTCTTTTTACACATGCAAGAAACTCAACGACTATGCTCCTCCTGAGTTTATCTTTGATGTGCTCATAAGTCTCCGTTGTAGTCGTGAGAACTAATTCTTGAATTTTTGGCTCACATTTTATTGAGGCACTAGATAAGACTGCTCGTTGGTTACCATTGGGGTTGCTTGAACACATAAGCTCTTGTGTAGGTGTTGAATGCACAAGAGTGGTTGAGGGACTGGCTTGGTGTTACTTGGGCCTCCATTCTTGTCAAACTTTAGGTGAAGCTATTGGGGTTGAAGTCGGTGGTGAGGCTTTCTTCACATTGTTGGATTTTGGCAACCATATTATGGAATTACAATCATAGTATTCTTGTTGTTGAAGCACATGCACAGGCACCCATCTTTGATGAACATTGTAAACTGGTGGCCGATGTGCTTGGTGCTGAGGCTTTCTTCTTTGTGCAAGCTTAGGGGACTTTGTGATGTGCTTGGGTACCCAAGCTTTGATATTTATTTGGTAGTACCCTTGTGCCTGCAGTAGTGTTTTTGGTGCCCACATTTGTTGATTTGGTGGAGTTCTTTGAGAGGAACTCGCATAAGCTCTTGTGGATGGTGTTGTAGAGTATTTTTCTTCTTCCTTGGCCTCCAAGAAAGAGGCTTTGGCTGTCGAGGCACCAAAATTTGATTGGCACCTTCATAGTAGCCTTGAGCTACAAGTAGCTGCTTCTCTACCCACATTTTGATACTATTAAGATACCTTGATTGTGGTACTGAAGAGATTGCACGGTACTTCTACCATGATGGGGTCAATTCCTCGCTCCAACTACCTACAGCAACCAAGTGCAAGTTATGGTGGTTGCTCTACAAAAGTGTGCCTTACCAAGGAAGAAGAAGATCACCTTAATGAAATGGTGGTCTCCATGGGCCAGAAGATATCGGATTTGGTGTCAAAGATCAAAGAAGCGAGAGGATCACTGCAAGAGGCAAACAATGTCTTACACTTGGCAAAAGGTTCACTCAGCCAAAAAAGAGCAATTTCAAGGAGATCTAATCATTGCTTGTTGGAATGCAAGGTGTCTCTCATATAATCTCAAGGGTCTAGCATTTGTTAAATGAGGATGAGATATGTGAGCTTGAAACGAAGGTTGCAGCTGCTAAGGTACCATATATATCTCTTCTTTTTGGTGTAGCTATCTTTCCTTAGTTGTATTTAAATGTCAGTTTTTAGACTGCACTTGCAAGATGATCAATATACATTGAGCTTTGAAGCACTGCTGCACATATGCTTGATTTGGTGCTTTGAAGCACTACACATGTAAGATGATGTGCTGGATAGTGCTTTGAAGCAATGCTAGATAGAGCATGGTGCTTTGAAGCACTACATGCCTCAGCCAATTTGCTGGATGGTGCTTTAAAGCCTTGCACAAATGCTCGATTCTATGTGCAACACATGAGCTCAATAATGTGCTTGATACAATCTGCATGATGCATTGCAACTACACATATGCTTGCTTCTTTTTGCATGGTGCTTTGAAGCAGCACTATACATGCAAGATGATGTGCTTGACTCAATATACATTGTGCTTTGAAGCACTACTGCACATATACTTGACAATGTGCATGGTGCTTTAAAGCATTGCACATGCAAGATAATGTGTTGGATAGTGCTTTGAAGCACTGCACACATGCAAGATAATGTGTTGGATAGTGCTTTGAAGCACTGCACACATGCTTG
The DNA here is from genome assembly GCF_041138505.1 of Cibotium barometz. Taxonomy (NCBI): domain Eukaryota; kingdom Viridiplantae; phylum Streptophyta; class Polypodiopsida; order Cyatheales; family Cibotiaceae; genus Cibotium; species Cibotium barometz. Next base: position 12,804,457 of record NC_141079.1, read on the forward strand.
TTTTAATGAGCATGTTGCTTTAAAGCACATCACAACTAGCTCAATGATATGCTTGACTCAATTTTTAGGGTGCTTTGGAGCACTGTTGTACATATGCTTCCCTACTGCATGGTTCTTTGAAGCACTACGCATATGCTTCATTTAATCTGCATGGTGCTTTTAAGCACTGCACATGTAAGATGATATACTAGATGGGGCTTTAAAGCACTGCACATGTAAAATGATTATGGATGGTGCTTAGAAGCACTGCATAAATGCTTGCTTCAATGGGCATGGTGCTTTAAAGCATAGCACATTAGCTCAATGCTGTGCTTCACTACTTCTGCATGGTGGTTTGAAGCTTTGCACATATGCTTGATTCAATCACATGGTGCTAATACTGATGTGCATATAGATTTCATGTTTCTCTAATTGTGGTGCACTCTATGGCAGGCTACTTTGGAAGCCAAAGAGAGAACTCTGGAAAAAGCAAGATTGAATTTCAACTTTACGTCGGAGCTACAGAAGAATAAGGCTAATGGAAGTGCTCGTATCCTGGCTGGGGTCATGCCTTCAATGCATGTGCACTCAAGGTGTTTTCCTTGCCTTGCTAACACATTTATCATTTCATGTGCTTTGTGCACATGTGTGTGGAGGTAAAGAAATGTGTAGCTCTAGAGTGCGACCAGATTGTTCCCGACAGGACCTTGAGGATGTTAGGTCTTGATGTTGTGGGGGTAAAGAGTGCGCCAATGCTTTAGGTATTGAATAATTTCTTTATGCTTGTTTGTGCGGATGCTTATTTAGAATTCTTGAATTTTTATGTTTGCTCATGTGTTTGATCTTCTCTTGCACATTACATCCATAACATATATGCCTAAGGACTTCAAGGACAACTCTGGTGATAAATTGGATGAAACTCTCACACCATTCAAATGTATGTGAACTAATATGTTTTGCTATGTTGTTGTTTTGAAGGATTTGAGGATTAATTTGTTTTCTTGACTTTTTTCAGTCACATATTCTCATGGAAGTATAGTGGGAGATGGCAAGACGATGGAGACGATTGCCACAAGGAGGCAGTCTATCAACAAGGCTGTGCATGTGAAGTCCCCTGAACTAGGTGACATGCTCTGTATATTGGTAGTCTTCTCATTTGTTGCTTTCCCTATCATGTTTGTTAGATTATATTATATATGAATATTGTTGTATGGATTCAAGGAGGTCACGGATCTAGGAGAGGGGGATATTTTCCTTGAGGAGGTTTCTCCTAAGCTAGCAAAGAAGCCTGCAAAGACTAATCTCAGTTTTCAAGATGACGGAAGTGCTTCTATTGGGATATCAACTAAAGCTGAGAAGAACATACCTACAGATATACCCAAACGAAGGGGTACACGCAGCGATCCAAAGTGGACAGAATTGGATATACAGTTGCAACCACTTGTGAGGTCGCCTCCAAAGCGTAGATGTATAGATGCAAAGTCCCCTGGAAGTTCCATTTTTAGATCACCTGTTAAGCGCAGATCCACAAATGGGACATCATCGTGCAACACTCAGAGATCAAGGCTTGCAAAGACCAGAAAAGTGCCAAGTGAAAGGAATTAGGATCCCCCCAAAGAAGAACCTAGTGGTAATGAGGACGAAGAAGATGTGTACTTGTCATCTATGATTGCAGCCATTAGATGCAAGTCATTTAGGCAATTGGTATCCTAGTGTGTGATTGTCTGTGTCTGTGTCTGTGTGTGGGGGGGTGTGCACTCACATCGTTGACACCTCTTATCATCTCTAGTTGTTGCAACCTCTAAGAATCGTGGATCCTCTACCATGGAATCATTACCACCTCATGTACTAACAATTTGTCTTCAATGTATTAATTTTTTACAAAATCACGTGTCTTTATGCCTCTATTGTGTATTTGAAAGATGTCTCTCTTTTTTGTATTTGATAATGAGCTAATTTTGTGAATTGAGTAGTAGTGTGTCGATGTTCATATGTAGGCTCAACCAGGATTGTAGAGGTTCAAGAGCAGCCTGAGGAGCATGTTATTGCTACCAATATGTGTAGTTCATCAGTTGGTGCTATGGAAGAGCTCTCAATTGGTCCTGAAGTGAGCGGTCATGCTATGAAAGATATAGTTGATGCGATTCCAAAGAAGAGGAGATTGTTTGTGGTGGACATGAATGGGCTACTGATGAAAAGGGGCACACGGCCATGTTATTCAAAGTTTCTAAATTTGAATGAATTCAGAGTAAACAAGGTGGACAATAAGTTATGGTGTATATCAAGAGTGGATTTAGAGAGTTTTCTAAAAGGCTTAAAAGAGTTGGGGGATATTGTTTTGTGGAGCACTTGCACATACCAGAATATTACATCTGCTATGACCTACTGCTTATTAACTTTATGGAATGAAAACAAATTTTTTTTCAGGTATGGACTCTTAATTTTTAGTAGATTGTACTTAATCTAGCCTCTTAATTATGTCTTACAATGTCAATGGCTAATTTCATATTGTGTTGCTACAACGGTGCTGTCTTGCAAGAGGATTGTGTGATGTTATTGCCGAACTTCAAGTGTGTGCCTGGTGCTTCTCAAAACTTTTGGTAGAAGCCAGTGTTTTTGAAGAACTTATCAACTATTTGGCATAAGTTGTCGCAATACGATAGCAACAACACCCTGTTGGTGGATGACAATAGATACAAGAGTTTGCGGAATCCGAATAATGCCTACATTTGTCCTCCAGAGGAGTTTGCTCCCAAAGATGATGCACAAGATCTAAAGGACATGACCTCAAACACAAAGGTGCTTTAAAGCTGCATTGATTTTAATGGCAGTTCATGGAACTTCAAAGCTGCATAGTGTTTTCATCTACATAAGGTAGTGAACAGTATATAGCCTCATGCACGCTCGATGACAAGAAGTAGATATTACTTGTCTCGTCTTTTAGGGGAAGTTCAAACTTGGCACACCTAACAAGATGGGATTAGATGATAGCTTTAGGCTCTTGATCCAACAAAGTATAGTGTTGTGCATCAGTAGCCTTGTAATAATGTCCAATAACATAGTGGAAGTCTCGAGAACACTCATTTCCCCATGCATCTCTCATTTTGCGTGTAGCTTCTTGCATCTCACGGCAACACCTCAGCATGTAAAAGTCCACACCCTTTTCATTATCCTTTTCTGTAGTAGGTACAACAAAATTGTCCCCTACTTTTAAGGAAGTTCCAATAAATTCATCTGGTCCCTCAAACATAGGTTCATCTAGCGGCATCTTCAATAGGATCATGTTCTTTAGAAATGATTGTTATGTGACTCCATTTCTTTACATAGGCCTTGCTCACACACATCCTAGTTGCATTGTGCATGCAAGCATCACAATAGCAAGATAACTTCCTGGTTTTGAGTTGGGTTGAGTCAACCTTGCTATATCCACAAATGCTATGGAGTGAGCGAGAGCCAGTAATTGCTGCACAATGCCATGGATTTGACCTATCTACATCACTAATTTGTACATTCCAAAAAAGTCTTATCACAAGACTCTCCTTAATATAGGTAGTACTTGCTACAGTGCTCATGGTGTCTTTCAAGAATGCCACCACATCAGCCGCACACTTCAAATCCACAGCATCTGTCTTGAGTTGCTCATGAGTGAGTGCCCTTTTTTGACTACCGCACCTGCTCCGTCATGCTCACCTTTACCATGGCCACACTCAAAAAAGTTCCATGTCATCTCCATATTGATAATGGCATAGTACGTACTCACAAAATATGAACGTTTAACCTTGAATTGAGCAGCACATCTGTCAGACCATACTCAATGCTTCTTGAATTCCAAGCCTTCTTTTTGTAACCAGTGTGAATGCATCAAGAAGCAATGTTGCACAAAGAGTGTATCATGAGCTTTATCATCATCTGAGACATAAAAGTGCACCTCTTTAATCACTGTGTCATCTTCAGCCTTGCGATGATAGGTTATGTGTACAAACAACATGACTTGATCGGTGTGCCAATGCATGGACTGTATCTCATTTTGCTCCTTAAATGAGTAATTCTCTACAAAATCAACAACTGACACAATTACATCTTGCGGAAAGTTCTTTATGCACTGTCAAAATTGCTCAGCTTGTGCCACCTATGCACAAAGTTGTGTACAATGAACTATTTAGTGTGAACTTTCAGCATCTTCCATACATCAGCAAGCATGTCCTTTTGAGAGAGGACCTTTCTTACTTTTGCTTTACCCTCATCGTCGCACCCACAAGAATGTCCTCAAAGATTTTTACATTGCATACTTTCATGGAACTTTCTTGCTCAGTTGGACAAATATCTAGCTTCCTTTCTAGTCCACACAATTTGCACTCATCCATTAGGCATCCTAGCTTGTCAAATGCAGAATCAGAGGGTTTGGGACACACAAAAGATTCCCAAATCTGTGTGACCCCACTAAAAACATGCTCATTTGGCAACACACTTTCCAACCATGTCAACTTTAATGCAAATTCTGCAATTGCATCCACACAATGGTCCATGGTGTCCATACGAGGACGTTCGAATGCGATTGGATGCCTCCTTGAGATATATCATCTACATATGCTTGATGCAACAAGTGTTTTTGTATTTTAGCTTACACACAAAGAATGGCTTAAACTTTTCAAAACTACGCTGACCAATAACCAACTATGGGTTTGCAGCTTTGAATCTCAAAAATAAATCTGTCTACATACATAAGAAGTAGCAAATTTATTACTTTTATGAAATGCATCATAATAAAAAAAGCATGAAATATGTATACACATTCAGCATGAATCAACCACACATGCAAAGCTTCAAAGCACCATTCAGAATGAATCAAGCACATGTGCAGTGCTTCAAAGCACCATTCAGAATAAATCAACCACACATGCAAAGCTTCAAAGCACCATTCAGAATGAATCAAGCACATGTGCAGTGCTTCAAAGCACCATTCATAATGAATGAAGCATCTGTGTAGTCCTTTAAAGCATATTTGCAGTGCTTCAAAGCACCATTCAGAATGAATCAACCATGCACATTGAATCAAGCATTTTTGCAGTGCTTCAAAGCACCATCCAGATTGAGTCAAGCTCATCATTAAGCTTTTAAAATATTCAACTTCTTTCATGAGCACATGTGTAGTGAGTAAAAGCACCATGCAAAAAGAATCAAGCATATGTGCAGTGCTTTGAAGAACCTGTAGTAGATTGAGTCAAGCACAACATTGAGCTGATGTGCAGTACTTTAAAGCACCATGCATTTGTGTAGTGATTCAAAGCACCATGCATATTGAGTCTAGCACATCATCTTGCATGTCCAAAGCTTCAAAGCACCACACATTGAATCAAGCATATATGTAGTTCTGCAAAGCACCATGCTGAGTCAAGCTCATGCACAATGCTTCAAAGCACCTATGTAATTGTTTAACAACGCCATTCAAATTGAATGTGTAGTGCTTTACATAAGCATACTTCTATGCTTTCAAGAGCAACATAAGCACAAAGGCATGCTAAATTTTCAGGTCTAGAGAAGTATAACTCATGCAAATGCTGAAAATATTCACATAAGAAAAAATTGATAGTAAAAAACAAACATTTTTGCATCTATATAGTTTGCATATGCAACTTACCTATGTCTCATCAAGACAGTGGCTTGGATGTTTTTCATAGGTGCATCTTCCGATCCGTTTTGACGACAACAGATATCCTTCTTGTTTAGAGAAACACGGGTGTTCTCGGTCCAAAAGGCATGAACCAAATCTTTGACCTCATTAAACTTGCTTAAAGGGCGTTAGCACTTACATAGGTCTAGTCGTAATGAACTTTCACCTTCATTGGAACAAAGCCTCTTTTGGGCTTCAAATAAATTTCTAGGATGTATATCAAGTAGCTTTGTAACACGTGTAATCGTAATATCTTCATAACAATTTATTGCACTTGTCAAATAAGTCAACGCACCTCGCTTTACAAAAAGTTCATCACTTGATTTTGGAGCCTTAATCAAGTACATAGACTCTTTGAATGCATGAACCATATCTGAGTTGGCATGCCATCCCTTAACGTATTTTGCAATACGTGCATCCTGTAAGACCTCATCCATAACTTTAGAGCCCATCTTCTTCCCAAAAGATGACAATTGCGTAACCAAGTAAACACAAATTCTCTCTTTTGCTACATTCCTTCGATCTTCATCTAATACCATTACCATTTTGGTCTTATGTTTTGCCCCGCAGCTCTTTGCTCTCTTCTTCGAAAAGCCTCCCAGGATCTAATTATGCTCTTCTCTGGAGACATGAAAATCCATTGAGAGTGTGGTTGCCCTTGCATTTGTAAATCTGAAATCGGTTTTGCTTCAATCTGCTCCAACTTTATTGCTTCAACACTCTCCATATGAGAGAGAGAGAGAGAGAGAGAGAGAGAGAACAATAGGTCCAACCTTATTGCTTCAATCTGCTCCAACCTTATTGCTTCAACACTCTCCATATGAGAGAGAGAGAGAGAGAGAGAGAGAGAGAGAGAGAGAGAGAGAGAGAGAGAAAGAGAACAATAGGTCCTTAAATAAGATTAGGCAGATACAGAGATTAGGTATAATTTCTTTGTGTGTACGAGTGTGAAAGACGAAGAGAGAGTGAAAGGTAAAGATTAGGCATAATTGCTTTGTGTGTGTGTGTGTGTGTGTGTGTGTGTGTGTGTGTGTGTGTGTGAGAGAGAGAGAGAGAGAGAGAGAGAGAGAGAGAGAGCTGTGTTTCAATGTTTCAAATTGAGCCTAATTGCTCTGTGTGTGTGTGTGTGTGTGTGAGAGAGAGAGAGAGAGAGAGAGAGGGGGGGGGAGCGAGAGAGAAAGAGAGCTCTGCTCACAGTGGAGAGAAGCAATTGTCTAATTGCTCAAAGAGATCACTACGCTGGAGAGTATACTGTGATAGAGAGAGAGGGACACAAAACGTCCCACACTTTTTCGTTTTTAACAATCCACTCCTCTTTTATTGTAGCGGTTGGAATAACAAACAACAAAAATAACCTATATGCACTTTTTGGAACAGAAGAAAATCCCCTCAAAGCACAAATGAGGTGCTTTCAGCATGTTGTCCCAAACAGTGCTTTTTAGTTCTTCCTCCATTGCTTTGACCCGGGCATTATTGACAATGGATGAGGCTAGAGTCTCTTGTGGAGTGGCTATGGATGATGAGGACTTTGAGAATGTGGTTGTCTCCTTTGGTGAGGTTTGTCGATGAAGATGCATAGGCTTCAGGGTCTTTCCTTTGAGTTCCTTGTTAGAGATAGATGGTTTGGCTGTGGGAACTTCTTCAGGAATAGACATTGATTGCAAAGTTTTGGCATCGAACTTCGTAGGTGAGGATGGGATTGAAGGAGTAGATGCTCTAACAGAGTCGGTTGTTGACACAGATGGTAGGTCAGAGGGGCTTTTGTTAGAAGAGGCTTGTATCCTTTTTCATTTAGCATCATAGATATCCATTAAAGTTGGATCCTCTTCCTTGCAGTATGGTATTGTCAACTTTTTATCGTTGACCATCATGATAACTCTATCACTAGACCATTTATGCCCCAAGATCAAATCTGCTTCCAACACATACTCAACCACCAGAAACTTGCAAGTGAGGGGGTTAGTTTTAATATACATTGTATGTTCAAATTGTATGTTCAAAGTACCCAAAACATGGCATGTTCAAGTCTTGTGTAAAGGTAATCCTTTTAGGATGTGCCGTGAGTGTTGGTTGACCTAACAAATCCCATAGCTTGAGGGTCATGAGATTGTGTTTTCATGTTGGATAAAGCTGTGCTTGAGCTGTGGTGATTTTATTTAAAATTTCCAATCCAACCAAAATCCTAGCGATCTTTTCAGATATGTTGGAAGTTCTAACTCTTGCAAGGTCTCTTCCTCCCATAAATAGCAATTGTACATTGCTTGTAGGAGTGTTCAAGGTGACTGTTTGCATGGATTCATCTATTGCATACAACGATCCACCTATCCAACTTCCACCAAGGATGACATCATACTCAAGGGAATCTAGGGTAACATGGAATGTGATTTCCATATCGCTATTGATTGTTTGAGTAGTGTAGTTAAAGTAATCTGGAACTTCAATGTTTTGTCCATTAGCTCCTCTTGCAAGACTATTATCTATTGGGATGAGTTTAGGTTGTCCAATGACATCCAAGTGTCTATTGACATGACATTATGACTAGCTCAAGGGCTAATTAATGCGCTTAACATCATTGCCTGTAGGGAAATCCAACCATACCAAAGGAACCATGGATGTTTCAGTTTTTGTTTCGGCTTCAGATCTTATTTCTATTTTATATTCCCATTCACTTTCATCCTCTGTTTGGGTCTCATCTTTTTCAAGAGTACCCAATGCGCACATTAGCACACTTGGCCCTCTGACAATTCTTAATGAGGTCTATTTAGAAACTTGTGAATCCTCACACTCCTGTTTTATGGAGTTCTTTATGTCTTGGTATAACTCAAGTTGAGCCCTTAAAGGTGCAAGTGCTGATGTGATGCTAGCTTTATCATCATGAGAGAAGAGCATTCCTCTGAATCAGGTTTTGAGAGACTATTTTAATCTTGTGAGGGAGTTATCGAATTCCTCACGTGCTTTCTCAAGTGTATAGTTTGTGCAATCTGTCTCAATTGACTCTTACATCTTCCTCTTGAAAGGGAAAGCGGCACTCCTCTAGGCTTTGTATTTTGGTTGCTATTTTAGGATTTGCATTATGAAGCTCAATCACAACTGGTGACCCTATAAGACATTCAACCAAGCTAAGCATGCTCTCATGAGCTTGCTTTTTGCGTTTCGCATATGTCCTGTGATCATTATTATCCATTTGGGGTGGTTGGGTGGGTTCTATATTCTTGATTGGTCTATGTGGTGAAGTGAGTGGAGAGTCGGAACTTGTATCATCCTCACTTAGTGACGTACTAGAACTTGTTTCATCGTCTGACTTTCTTTGGATTGTCAGTTTTTCATTATGTTTACCAATGCGACAAGATCGAATTTTCTTTTGGGCTTTTGTATCCTGTGTTGCACTAATGGGTGTTGTGTTTTGTGTGGTGGCATTTGATGTGGATGCTTCTGCATCCTGTGTATCTTTTGGCTCTTTTGGGATTATGTTCCCTTTGGGTTTATATCCTCTACAGGCTCCTTTTCCCTATCTTTTAATTCGACCTTGGTTTTGAAAGTTTGTTGTCCCTTGTTTTTCTTCGTTTTTGAAGGTTTTGCATTTTCTTTTGGGTCCTGCTTTAAAGCTTGTTTTTCTACCCATGTTGAGGTATTGTCTTTTGCATCCTTTTTTATTGTTTCTCGTGCTTTACCTTGTAAGCGGATAAGCACATTCAAGGGTACCGTGGCCAATTGCTTGTTTTGCACACTTAAGATGTTAAGAGTTATATTTTGTGAGACAAGTTACATTGAAGCAACTCGTGCTGGGCAATCTTGGAACATGTGATCAATGCCACATCGTTCTCACATGGGTTGGAAGGTGTCAGTGTGACAATGGGCATGGAAGTATTCCAAACTGTGCAGTCTACCACCTTGTGAGGTCCACGATAATAGAAACACTGAAGTGTTCGATTAAGTGCTTCTTGAGTAGTTTCTACCCTTCGGACTATTTCTGTTTGGTACATGGCGAGAGATGGAGGTTTTGAGTCAATTATGGATGAAGTGGGACACTTTTTAGTATCGTGGTCAAAGGTTTTACAATATATGCAGTATAAAAGAACAAGTGCCTTGTATGCACAATGAGGATTGGGATGCTCGTAGTGATTGCACTCAACACACGTCATTTCGTTCCTCACTTTTAGAGGCATTAAGGATGTTTGGTTTTGAAGGTTTTCATCCTCTCTTAGAGATGTTGGCTGTAAGGTTTTAAGCAAGGTTGCATAGAATCCTGGGAATGTCAATTTTGAGATCGATCTTTCTTTTGCCATTGCTTCATTCGATTTAGATGAGGAACATCTTGTAGCATGATCATCTTCTAGCATGTTGTCATCTAGACGTATTGCTTCTTTACAACATTGATCGAATGTTTCCGGATTGGATATAATGATAAAGTTGTGTAAGCTATTATTCTTCAAGCCCATCATGAAACATCTCTTCAATTGAACATCATTTAATTTTTCCCATGACTGACAACGTGAGTCCAAGAGTTTTATCCGAAGAATAAAATCTCTAATGGATTCCTTTGATTGACGCTCAATTGCATAGAGTTCTGTTGTTGCACTCCCCCATCACCTTGTCTGGAAAAGCCATGTATAAAGGCTGATTTCAAGGTTTTGAAGTTGGTCTTGATCGCATGCATCAATGTGATGAACCATCGACTAGCTTTTCCCTCTAAGCATACGTTCAACGCATGTACCTTGGTGGGACAGTTGGGATTTCCAAAGGCTTCACATCTCTGTTCAAACATTTGAATGAATTGAACAGGGTCTGTTGTTCTATCATATTTGCTCATAATTTTGGAAATTTGTATGGCCGTATTTCTATATGAGTCAATGAGACGTTGGAAGAGACTCATTGAGTCCTTGGGCCACCCCCCTTCCTAGACTAGTCTCAGTATGTCCAAGGTGTGGGCATCCAGGAAAGGGTTGGTACGTATAGGATTTGCGAGAATGTTAGGTAACGGACTAAAACCCTATGGGATCGAAGTGATAGGGGGTGTAAAACCCGATGACATGCTTGTTATAGGCATAGCCAATGGTATTGGGAGGTGCATTTACGACATAGTTCTCAATGCCTCGAAGATGTCAGCCCCATTGGGTTTAGTCCGTGTGATCCTTAGCACTCCCTCTATCGTGGCCATGTCGGAGTGTCTAAATGCTCCTTAAAGAGCTTTTTAAGTAACTTCCCAGATGGAAGAGGAGGTTCTAAAACCTATTTTCCATCACTGATGAAAAAAAAATTTGAGAATTTTTTCCCTGTATTGCAACACGTTTTTGAGGGTGTTCCAAAATGAATTTCGAAAAACTCCGTATGAGGGGGTTATAGTATTTTTGGAGTACTACAACTTTGTTTTCCTGAGTCGTCCGTGATTTTATCATTTATACCTTCAAAAAGTAGCCCGGATATGGCTCGTCATTGTTTTTGCACTGTTTTTGTGGTTTTTGGGCTATTTTTTGCCTCCATTTCTGGGGTGCATTTTGAGGTTGCTGGTCGGAGGCCAAAATGGTCGATTTTGACTTCGGACAACCAAGACCAAAGTCAAAGAGCTCGATGTCAGCTTTTCGATGAGCCCTAAGGCACCTTTATCGGATATACAGTTTAGGAGGTACGAGCCTCCAAACAAGGGTGTTTTTTAGAGTCTTTTTTTTTTGGTCGACGGATCCCTTTTCACGCCGATGGACTTCAAGGGTTTTATAAATTTTGATTTCTTTTATTTAATTAATTAATTTTTTCATGAACTTAGGTTCTGTGAAGTTACAAAAAGATGGTCACGCCATGAATTGGACTTCACGGAATATTAAATTTATTTTTTTTCACACATGGTTCCCGAGGACGTGAACCTTTTGGGCATGAACTCAGGTTTCATGAAGTTGCAGAAAAATATTGACGCCGTGAACCAACCGGACTTCATGGAATATTAAATTTATTTTTTTTGCATGCGGTTCCCGAGGATGTGAACCTTTTGGACATGAACTCAAGTTCCGTGAAGTTTTAGAAAATGGTTCATGCTGTGATTTTTTTTTTTGTGCGCGGTTCTTAAGGACATGAACCTTTTGGGCATGAACTTAGGTTCCGTGAAGTTGCAGAAAATGGTTCATGTTGTGATTTTTTTTCTCGTGCGGTTCTTGAGGATGTGAACCTTTTGGGCATGAACTCAGGTTCCGTAAGGTTGCATAAAATCGTTCACGTCGTGATTTTTTTTATGGCTGACTGACCCTTTTTCACGTCGATGCACTTCAAGGGTTTTATAAATTTTGATTTTTTAATTATTATTTATTTTTCATGTTGTGAAGTTACAAAAAAATAATGTGAAGTTTCATGTTGTGAAGTTACAAAAAAAATGTTCGCATCGGACTTTACAGAATTTATTTATTTTTTTGCACGCGGTTCCCGAGGACGTGAACCTTTTAGGCGTGAACTCAGGTTGTTCCGTGAAGTTGCAAAAAATGGTTCACGCTGTGATTTTTTTTTTTGGGAGTCTAGTGGGAAATATGAATTTTCCTTTTGGGGGGGGGTATTTTTTGAATTTAAAATGAAAGGGATATGGGCATTTTCCCAAAAAGGTAAGTGGGAATCAAAAAAGTCAACCTTTTAATGACATCCCTTACACCCTTTATAAATGACCCCCAAAATAGACAAATTGACAACTCATGAGCATCTACTCATTGAAAGCTCATTAGCCTCAATTTACACTAATCAAGGGCTCTAATTAACCACTAATCTCTAATTAATTCACACAATTGAGCACATCATTGGATAGAGCAAGGGAATGCTAATCTTTGTGCATTAACAAATGTGTAAATTAATATAAAATAGGGGATTAATTAGACTCTTAATTATGGTCTCCTCTTTTAAGACAAAATTAAGCAAAGAGAGTCAAATTTCTCTAATTGATGTGATTAGGTGTTTTGATGCATCTAGATGCTCTCAAAACACTCAAAAACACTAATTTTGACTATTGATATGATCAATTCAAACCCCAATTAACACATTTTCTATTTTTTTAAACCTCTTGAGCAAGATTGATCACCCTTAACAAGAAAAACCACTCCATTAAGAGAAATTAGTCAAATTCAAGGATTTTTTGATGGTTTTAAGAAAATTTTTAAAAGATTAAGCTACTCCTAATGTTTGCTAACACTCGAATCCAAACAACTTCAACAACAAACACATAATTAAACTAAAATTAATGATTTTAGTTCTATATTTAACACTAAAGAGAGCTAAAAATAATGATTTTAGTTTTATATTTAACACTAAAGAGAGCTAACATTCACTAAAAATTACATTTTATTGCATTGTTTGATGCAATGGATGCAAACTAAGCCTAATACAAACTATGTGCAAGCCCGAAGAACATGAAAAACCACAAAACAACAACAAAAACAACAAATTATTTTAAAAATTAAGCAAAAACCATTCTTTTCAAAAACAAAAAAGAGAGCTATTCTACACCAAATCTCACACAAATCACCAGCAAATCCACATCTTTTTCATGGAAAACCATTAATCAAGATAGTGGGCAATGGAAATGCGTAGATTAGAGGCAAAACGATGGAAAAGGCCAAGGGATGGCTCCTCCGCAGCAACGGCACCAAAAATGTTATGGCTCACCCTAACCCTCCTTGAAACACATCCAAAAGAAGTTACATACTGAACCGCAACTGTCATGAGGATCTTTCCAATGGGCGAGCTCGTAACCCTTGAGGTCTCCAAGCTCCACAACTCCTTGAGAAGCAATTCCACCGTGCCTCCCGTGAGCGTTGTCACACCGTTGCGTTGCACTACGGGTCCTCGTCCCCTCCTCTCACCTCACTTCACTCACACACACTCACTAGCATGCATTAGGGAGAGAGATTAGCAAGAGACAAGACTCAATTGCACAATGGGAGAGTCTATTGTATTATAAGAGAAATTCACTTATATACATGGCCATAAGTGTTCACACTCACTTAAACTATGGTCGGTAAACTATGGTCGGTCGGGCACTTTAGGCTCATAAGAGGCCTAACGCTATTACAATGACTACTCTCATAATGAAGTATGTCACTTAGGACTTCATCCTAACTTGCTACCACATGCTCTTGAAGTGGGAATCACCATAAATACTCTGTCACACCATTACGGGCGTCTGTCCAAGTTGTAGCTTTAGACACTATTGCTTCATATCTTGAATGTATGACCCTTTGGTGTATCTACCGTGACTCCTTGATGTAAGATAATGTTGGTAGCTTTTGTTAACCCTAGAATTGGGTTAACACCTGACCTTCCTCAAAGGACAGCCTCCGTTCCAAGAGACATTGCAGGTTTCTCTCCTGTCCTTTATTCTCATGTCTAAATCCCTATCGACACCTTGCTCCAAGGTAGCCCAAGCCTATGGAATGACCTGAAAGACTGGATGGAGGGACATCTTAGGGCAGGCATACACAAAAACATGGAGCCCAATAGTTTTGATGAATCTGAGGATGAAGAATTCCACATACCTCTTAAGGTAAAAGGGACTCCTACCATTCGAGTGACAAGCTTGGACAATACTTTAAAGGTGATGAACTTAATGCGACCTTAACAATAACTTTCGTCGACAGCCACCAAGTTATTGCAATCTTGGATGGAGAAGCTGGAGTGAGCATTGTGACCAAACAATGCTAGAAAAAATGGGGTGCACCTGCCTTGGATAACACCCGATTGCTAGTTAAACTTGCTGATGGAGCCATCGCTAGACCCATTTGTCTACTAAGTGATCTTAAAATTAAGATTCTAGGAACCACCTACCGCCACACTTTTGTGGTGATGAATTTCGGATGTCAGCTAGTTTCATATGACTACATACTTGGTAGACCCTTTATGCGAGAATCCAAGATGATCCATGATTGGGATACTGACCACATCTACATTCAGAGAAAAGATCTTACCTTTAAGATCAATCTACGGACGTGGAAAGTACACTCCATGAGTGGCAGACCATTTGCAGAGGACTCAGTCTCACAACTACACGAACTATTGAAGTCCATCTATGCTAAGCATGCCATAAAACACTAGAAGATGAAAAGGAGAGTGAGAATTGTGTACCACTTCCAGAGCCGGAAGACTTTGAGAACTGGAAGCATATCCTTGCTACCTTTTGGACATCTTGCCTAGAAAAACTGGTACAAGGTTGCCACATGGCAGATGGGTAAGAGCTTACATCATTATACATGCTTTGTTCAGCATATCTACCCAATATAGCCACGCAGCAAGAGCTTGAACAAGTTGTTCAAGCTAAGCCATCAAGGAGTACACGCTCCCATAAAACTCATAAGCCTAAGGGATTCCCTGGGCCAGAGAGCGATACATCTTTCCAAATAGCTAAGAAACCCATTGGTTAAAATATGTGGGTGTCATGGAGAAGCACATGAGCATTTCAATGAAATGTGGCAAAAAGAGTTTGCAAACAGCTCTCTTTTGGTCCCACACTACAATACCACAACCAATTGAACCTATTCATCAGAACCAATCCCTAAAAAGCTTTGCCGCCTGAACGCAAGGCATGCAACAAAAAGTTAGTACTCGCAGAAAAACAAGCCAAAAGGCTAATTGACGAGGAAAGTGCTAAAGCTAAAGAAACACGACAAGTGCACTTGGCAGACAGTCCCGGGTGAAGCCCCGAGGCCTTTCAAGGGAAGAACAAGCCAAGATCATTGCTCTCTTGAAGACTAAATTCCAGGACTGCTTTGCTTGGAAGTACACGGATATGAAGGGTGTACCTCTAGAAGTGGTCAATCACACCATTCCCATGGTTGATAAAGCTAGGCAAGTCAAACAACGAGCTTACCCAATGAACCCTAAGTACTCCAAGATGGTCCGAGAGGAGATTGAAAGACTTATCGATGCCGGATTCATCTATGAAATTGAACATACGGAGTGCCTATCACCAATCATGATAGTGCCCAAAAAGAATGGAAAAGTTAGAGTGTGTGTTGACCTTAAAAAGGTTAATGCCACCACCATTAGGGACCACTATCCCCTCCCATTCACTGAACATGTGCTAGAAAGGGTATCGGGAAAGGAAGCTTACAGCTTCCTAGATGGATTTTCAAAATATAACTAGGTGTTGATTGATTCCAAGGACCAACACAAAACTATTTTTGCTACTGAATGGGGTAGTTTACGCACACAGAAAGGGATGGAACAGGCATTCGCTTCTTAGGGAGAGAAGGAACGGACGTACGCTTCAGAGATAACAAGATGGAACGAGCATGCGCTTCTCAAGAAGAAGAGAAGGAATGGACATTCGAAGTTGGATGCAATGTGGAATGGGCGATCACTTCTCAAAAGGAGAAGGAATGTACGTGCGCTACTTGACTGGCATGGCATGTGCTTCAAAGAAATCAAGAGGGAATGGGCGTTCGCTCCTCAATGAGAGAAGGAACAGACGTTTGCTTTTAGCACAAAATAGAATGGGCGTTCACTTTAGGTGAGGAAGGGAACGGGTGTTCAAAATGAGATTGTAAAATTAGCATGGGCATTCACTCACCAAGAGGAGAAGGAACAGGCATGCAAGTTGTAAAAGGGAACTTGAACGAGTGTTTGGTCCAGGATGAGGAGCGAACGGGCATGGCCATCCTTGGAAACGGACATGCACTTTGGAGCATACGGCCGTGGCACTGTCAGGCATGGAATTTCAAAATTTGACTGGCATAATGGCTGCAGGTCTAACATCCACTCAGACAGTACAAAATTCTCCTAATTTGAATGCACTTTAATGCACATAAGGCCTAATTAAATGCAATTAAACTAATTTAATGCTCTTGCCAAATTTAGGCAACAAATCTCCCAGGTTTGGGTTGTAGGCAGAAGGAACGGGCATTCCAGAGTTGGCAAGGGCGTTCCCTGACTTGCCCCACAGACGTACACTTCTCAAAGAAGCCTAGAAAAATGCAATTTTTCTTGGGAGCCTCTCTAATCAGCAAGCTGATTCAAGCACCTTCCCAGGGTTTTTTAATGTTTTTGTTTTTACAAGGAGCTAGTCTCTACCTACCTATTGTATACCTACAATGCATGGTTTAAGCTAATGGATTAAGATTAATTGAATGATTAAATAAAAATACAAACATGAAGAAAAACACAAAAATTAAAAATTGCTTGAATGTTGAGGGCAAATAGGGGCACTTACTTGCTTCTCCCTGCTCTCGGTGAAGACTCAAATGCTTCGATGCTCAATCAATGATCTAAACTCCGGGTAATCTCCGACAAAACACAAAACAAACAATGTTAATCAACCTACCAGTGGATTTGCACTCCAACCAAGCTAAATCAAGCTCTAGCTAATGAATCAAGTAGAGCACCCTAAGCCAAATGCTTCCCCGGCATGCAGTGCCAAAGATGTTAATGGAATAACATACTACCTCTCACAATCACAAGAGAGAAGAAGAAGGAAGTGCATGCAAGGGTCGAATCTGGTGATTAGCACTTGGCCAACCCTATTAGGGTTAACTCCCTGATGTGAGGCTGCCAGCGGCTCACTCCACACTCTCTTTGTGTCACCCAAAGAGAGATCCAAGCAAGCTAGGTATGAGCAAGAGGGAAGGAGCTATGGAGAGGTCAACCTCTATCTCATGCCATTCGTATGCAAATAAGACAAGGTGGAGAGCAATGATAACGGAGCGAAGGAGAGAAGGGAGAGCAACACCATTCCTATTCACATACACCAACAATCACAAGCAAGCAAGCATCACGCAAGCAAGCCACCATAAGCTCAAGAGAGAGAGAGATAGAGGAAGGGAGAGAAGACAAGACTCAATTGAGACAAATGGGATTCTCCCTTTTCATATTTCATAAAATGTCTTATATACATGACCTCATATTTACAATGTCCATCTGCCCAATTATAAATGGGGGCCCAAAACTAGTCTTCCTAGTTTAACTAACTCTATGTACATCAATTCCTTATGATCGGCATTACACAAGTCGTAAGCTCGGTCATCCCATGTCTCTTTTACAACATAAGCGCTTAGCGCGGTTTACAAAAAGATGAGTTACAAAAAGCCGTGGTAGCCATGCGAAAGGTCATGTTTACTAGAGTGGTTAACAGGGTTGGATCCTCAGGCCATAGCGCTAATGCAACAACTTATGCTTCTAGGGAATTGGGCAACCCTCAATACATTGTACCTAAAGCAACCCTCAGTATAATTAATACAATGTATCCAAATAAATGGTTACATCAATATCCAAGTCAACCTACAACTTGCTAGCTATTCCAATGTGATTACAACTTATGCTTCTAGGGAATTGGGCAACTCTCAATACATTGTACCTAAAGCAACCCTCGGTATAATTAATACAATGTATCCAAATAAATGGTTACATCAATATCCAAGTCAACCTACAACTTGCTAGCTATTCCAATGTGATTACACCTTTTCAACAATTGGTTTACAGAAAAGAATCACCCTATAAGCACTCAATCCCCGTCAGGCACCTAATAGTGGTAGTATGATGTAATGTTGAATTTAATGAAGGATTTTAATAGCATTGCAATGCACTTGGTGTCTTGCATGCACTAGCAAAATTGTACGGCCATGCAAAAATGATGAAAGCTCCCCCCTTACTAGGCATAGAAATGGCTAATCAAATTCTCAATTAGAGTTTAGAGTGTAGCACGCACTTTGAACACATGCACCTATAAAGACCATGTACCTACAAACAACCTTATATCTACACTGAACTTTCTTTGTATGCCCTCATATCTAGGACACTAGCCATAGTCCAATGCAAATGGATGTGATCATTACCATAAATCGATCCAAAGGAGACGGAATCAAAAAATACATGGCTAGTTGTTTCAATAGGGGTGAAGGTTGAGCAGACGATTGATTGGAAAGCTCGATGCTCTACATGCTCCAATCATTTTGATTGCAAAATAGTTGTGTAATTGGGGGTTTGGTGGGTATTTATACTTAGCTGATGATGTAGCATAAGTGATCGAGTAATCAAATGACTAGCAGACTATCGACAATGATTGGACATTGGATTCGGGTGATCAAATCGCTCATTTTGATTAGTGATATTGTGATTGCATTTTGGATCAGATGATTGGACTTGCCTCGGACTTGAGGTGATTAAAGACAGAGATTGGCCAGCTGAAGTTTTAATGATTGAAGTGGCCACCAATTAGTATTATCAATGATTGATCTACACTAATGGACCTATGATCCATTTTGGTGAATAGCAATTGAAGGTGTAGAATCAACTATTTTAAAGAGAAGGATTGGTTGAATCGGCCAATTGAAGAGTCGGATCATCCATTTGGACCTTATCGGCCAGTTTGAAAGGCCCAAATGGATGATATGACTCTCTAATCGGATTGATTATCCTCTTTAATAGTCAACTGGAGAGTCGAATCATCTATTTTCAAGTATTTAAGAGGAGGATCGATCAATTGGAAAGTCGGATCATCCATTTAGACCTTTCAATCAACGCATTTGGACCTCTCTCTCTCTTTTTGCTTCTTTTACATGGGTCTCAATAGTTGATTATGGCCTAGATGGATAGATCCTTTACTATGGACACCCCTAGAAATGCATTAAACATGCTGTGTAAGTACACTCAATAGAAATTCGTGGGCTTTTATAATGACAAGGTTCATGTGTTCTTCTTTTGTGTATTTTAAAGGTGTAGCTCTATTACTCCTCTTGATTGATTTGGACTTGACTCTTATGCCTACCGCATTTTACATAGGTGACTCGGTTGAACCCTTATGCTTGTCTCTCTAGCATAAGTGACTTGACTTGTGGAAAAAGGAATTGTGCATTGATGTACTAGTGATGTGACTCCCTAAGGAATTACTCTTGAAGTGTTCTTGCTTTGGGAGGAAGAGTCTTCACCCAAAGATTTCTCTTCTATGATTAATATAACATCAAATCCCAAAAGTTGAAAACATTCTCTCTTACATCATAGAGGTCTTAAATGGCTTATTGTATTCTTTACCAAGCCCATTCAAATAGGCGCCACTCACCATCTCATCGTCTTTCACTAAGGTATTAATAGATCCAAGGGGTTCAATAATACCCTCTTCAATGCATACTCATTGATGGACATGTTATTCTTCTCCATTGTATGCAGCTCCCATTGTTTAGCTATAACGCTTTGACTTTGTGTTTGTCTATAACATCTTCACTAGGTTTTTCCATACAATGGTTGGAGTGTTGACATCCTGTATATGCCTTATCATAGTGTTTATCACACTAATCCAATACATGACTTTCCTTGTATCGTGGTTCCACTCTTTGAATGCCTTTATCTTTGCTAGAGTAGCATTCTCTTCAGGCAATTCTAAGGGCTCCTCATTGTCTCCGTCAACATAGTCTTCCAAAATCCTTCTCCCATCAGGAAATTGTTCATTCTGATCTTCCATGCATGGAAGTTGTTCTTGTCAAGCTTCTCACTACCAATTTGGTTTGTCAAACATCTTTGCTTTCCCAATAACTAGAAATCTTCAAACAAACAATTTATGTATGCAATCTGCAACACAACAGTATCTGTAACTCCTGTAGTGGTACTCCTACACAATCTGTATGTCATAACACATTACTAAAGTACACCTATATACACCCACAATCAAAAAATACATGTGTAATAACCGTCTACACACCAAAATACACTGCTACACTATGATAACTAGAGCTCGAACATAAATAGTTCCAAACTAGAACTTCCTAGAAGTGCCCATTGAGAACACCTTACAGCGCCAAATGGAAGGCCAAAACATAAATCTGTCCGCTAAAGGGTAGTACGAAGTACTGTGCACCATACACATACCTCTGCACCTGTGAAGACATCTCCTCAATCGGAGACACATACAAACTAGCATCTTCCTCTCATAGGGCCCCTTTTAGGTGTGGTAAAAACTATGAGCCCTCCGACTACCTACCCACAAAAAACATCTAGTTGGGTTTCACTGGTATCACCTATGGCTCTCATCCCATATGTTGTGGAATGTAGTAAATCGGGATGCCATTTGGTCTCTTGTCCCCAAGAGGATGGGTAATGTGTGTCATGCAATGGTTGCTCCAGTCTAGCTGGCAAGCAATCCCAACCGGCAAAAAACACGATAGTGTACACTCGTTCGCTTTATTAACAAGCATGGAGTGTAAGAATAACTGTAGGTCGTTGGCTACCCAAGGCGTATTCATTTTGCTAGGATGGCACCTCATCCAAATCCATAAGGATAGGTTCCACATGATGTGTTTTTAGGTACTCCTCGAGAAGACAAGATCAACCCTCAACCATGCTTTTACAGCATGCTCTTCCTTTCTTCCCAAGCTTCTTTGAACATATTCCCATCCCCCAGCTCCCTAGAGGTACCCAAGGGGTGTTGTGCCAAGACAAGAAGCGAAAGAGATGACGATGCTCTTACCCGTGTACCGCTTCCTTTGCCTTCATAGCTTCCTTTGCTTGGTGCTCAGCTTCTTACCTTAAACCAGTATTTGATACCATGACAAGATTAGGGGAGGAGAGAGCTCTTGCAAAGCACACATACACACACAACAATAGATAAGACACACACTAAGATGGAAGGCTGAAATCTTCTTCTTCTTGCTCTCAAAAGAGGTCTATGAAAGATAAGTGAAAACCAACATAAGTACTAGAGTTAAGGATCCATAATGTGAACATGCTAAAAGTAGGTGAGCTGGCAAGAGAAGTATGTCATAACTCAGTTGAACTAAGTAGGTGTTGTAGAATCACGGCAAAAATTCGTGTCACTACCAGTGGTGTAAAGGTGGAACAGTCACCCAGGCACGTCATGAGTGTTAGCTCGTGTTTGTTGAGCTTGACATCTCAACACCTTTGGTACCCAGTCTTACTTCATCTAATTTGGGACTTTATGAGAGACTGAGGTAGTAGGATTGGAAATATTGGTGCTAGCCTTTGGTGTCTCTTACGGTGCCTCCTCTGTAGTTGATAAATATTTTCCTCCTTTGGTTGGGCTTTTGACTCCCTAATTTTTTGTTTTATGGGATGTAGGGAGGATGAATTGGGTGAGGCCTTGAGTTTATGGATAATTGTACTTATCGGCTTGATGGGACCTTCTTTTGATAATGTTAATAACTTATAGATCACAGTAGAGATCTGCTCTATTCTCCTTCAACGAGAACATTTATTGTCTATTGCATAAGCTTTTATGGCAGTTCTCATGGTCCAATCTATGCTACTAGCCATGTTTCTCTATCCATCCCCTTCCAAGGATGATCTCTTTCTTGGCATTGTTTGTGTAGTCATAACATAGATGCTACCTTCCATGAGGTAATAATTGACATGGAATTTGAGATTTGACATCCCTTTGCATTCATTATAAAGGCCTAAGCTAGTTTGTACTAGAGCTTGAGTTGGATCAAGGGTAGGTTTCCCTAATGAGACCCAAGCCTCATATGACATTAAGTTTCTTCATGCTCCTATATCCAATAAAGCAAGTTTGGTTATAGTTTATGTTTTTTTAAGGGGAAGTCTAGGCCAAGCTTGAGTTTATGGATAATTGCACTTATTGGGTTGATGGGACGTGCTTTTAACTATGTTAACTTATGGATCTCAATAGAGATTTGTCTTGGTTCTCCTTTGGTGTGAGAATATTTATTATATGTTGTGTAAGCTTAATTTGCGATAGTTCTCATGGTCCAATCTATGTTACAGTCATGTTTGTCTATCCATCCCCTTCCAAGGATGATCTCTTTTGTGGCATTGTCCATGCAGTCATAACATAGAAGCTACCTTCCACGAGGTAAGAATTGACATAGAATTTGACCTTTAACATCCCTTTCCATTCATTATAAAGGCTTGAGATAGTTTTTACCATAGCTTGAGTTGGATCAAGGGTAGGTTTTCCTAATGAGACCCAAGTCTCATTATAAAGGCCTAATAAAGACCCAATTCTCATATTCCATTAAGTTTCTTCATTATCCTATATCCAATAAAGCAAGTTTGGCTATGGTTTATGTGTTTAAGGGCAAGTCTGGGCAAAGCCTTGCAAATTTGACCTCTTCTTCCTCATGATCATTATGCATTTTTGCCATGTGGATAGGTATAATACCTCTCCTTTTGCTTGTGTTTTTCTACCTAGGCTTTAGCTTCCCATTGGGTGCGTCTCTTAATCTTAGTCTCATTTTTTCTCCTTTCTTTAGATTTCTGAATGGTGTAAATTTTTTCATGGGACAACGGCCCATATTACTTTTTAGCTATACTCACATTGAGGAATCCTTACATTTGGACACCATCAATGGTATCTAGGCACGACGCCCCTCTAATCATGAGTTTGTAGATCCTGAAAGGACCCATCCCTCTCAACTTTTATTTCCTTTTGTTTTTCTTAAGGTTATAAACTAGAACTAGGTCCCCTTCCTTGAACCTCTTAGTTTTGATGTTGATTTGATGTTAACATTGAGTCAACATTTCTTCTCTTTTTCTTGATGATGTTAACATCCTTGAGCCAACCTTTTCTTCTCTTTTTCTCAACATACATGCTCACTACTACTGAGTGTAGCCTTGCTTCATCAAGTTTCTTGAGCTCTACAAGTCATTTCCTGTCCATTCCATTTGCCTTACCACCCTCAAAGTTGGGATCATGAATCAAGTCTAAAGTCTAGGTTATATGGCGTAGTCCCAGTCAAAGTTTTATAGGTAGTTTTATAAGCATACAAAGTGGATGAGAGCTTTTTCTCCCAATCTATCCTCAATGCTTTGACTATCTTTGTAAGCATAGTGCATAGGACCTTGTTCATGCATTTAGTGTGTCCATTTGTTTATGGATAGTACGGTGTACTACCATCACTTCTTTTAAGAAAAACTCTACCATGTCACTTAAGAAATTGGTCCCTTTGGTCGCTCTACTAATCTCAAGAGAAAATATAAATGTAGTGATGATGTGCTCATAAATCAACTTGGAGATCGTTCCCCTATATCTTCTTTTAATGTGGCCATATCCCACTTGGTCACATTATTAGTAGGCCACGATAATGTATCTCTCCTTGCATTGGCTTTTATTATGGCCTTAGCCTCAGCCCACTTGGTCACATAATCAGTAGCCTTGGCATGGTCATTCCCTACATCTACTTTTACTATGGCCTTAACCTCAGCCCACTTGGTCACATAATTGGTAGCCGCGAGATAATGTATCATGATTGTGTGCTTCTAGTGGTAGGACTAATCAGTTCCATGAGAAGAAACTCCACCACTGTCTTTGTAATCACTATGCATAGGACCGTGCTCATGCTTTTTAGCCTATCTATTTGTTTGAGGGATAGTACGGTGTATTACCATCAGTTCTTCTAAGAGAAATTTTTACATGCAACATCCATATCCTTTAGTGTCAAATTCTCCTTGTCATCCACATCCTTTAGTGTCAAATTCTCCTTGTCATAAAGTGATATCACCATCTTTGTGTTATGGAAGTTCAAGGTGATTATATTACTTTTTAAAGGTGGGTTTTGCATTGGTAGAAACAATCCATTGCCATGTTAAAACTAAGTCTACTTCAAATACCAACTCAATCACAAAAAACTTGCAGCTATAAGGGTGTTATTTTGCATGTAAAGTTCATGTTCAAAGTACCCCAGATATGGCATCTTCACATTCTGCATAGGATGAGTTTGTAGTATAGGTGCAGGAGTATGGTGGCCGACATTCTTTGGTGATACAATGGAATATGTCAAATGTTACGATGAGACAAAAGGCAAAAGGATAGAATGCCTTTACAAAACCAATCACGTTCATAAGATATTTTGCCAAATGGGGCACATGGGACCTATTAGTCCTACTGCTAAAAGCACGTAAGTGCAATATATTATCATAGCTATCAATTATGTGACCACCTCAGCCTCAGCGCAATTGTGGTAATGGGGAAGAAAGAAACCATACAACGGCACTAGAACATATAAAACAACCTTATCACGTGCTTCATTATCAAATAGGGAAAATCTATGCACTCCATTTACATAGTTTCTTCAGACTGGTAATGGAGGTTGGACCATTTTTTAGTTTGGCCTGCTAAAGTGTGAAAACTAGGCATTTGTATATAAGCCATTTTTTACATTTCCTTGTAATAGTTTTCTTGTGACCTCTCTTTATGGCATATCTCATCATCGAATGGAAAATAAAACAGAAAGAAAACATAAACATAGCTATCTTACTGGGGTGATACAAAATTGTCCATGGAAACTCATCATCATGGAATACTAAGAACATAGAAACATGAGAGCAGCATTAGCTCCGAGTAGATGGTATACCACTCTCCAAAATATCAAGCATAGGGCTAATGAGTATGGCCGAGAGAGAGAGAGAGAGAGAGAGAGAGATGGGTTGGTGGGGGGCTTGAGGTGATGCATCCATCTAGCATGACATTGGAAATGTCTACTTCAATTCCCTTGGTGTTGCACATCCCATAAATGGTACAAACCTCCTCCAACTACTGCTCCCCATAAAGCCCTATCTCACATCATAGTGTTATGATGAAGCATGAAGCATGTCTTTCTAGGTACCTTGGTATTTAGCTAGCATTGAGGTAGGACAATTTGTTATAGTGAATTGGACTATTGGGTGGGTTATATATAGTTGGTTTTTGGCTCAGTTCGAGGGAATTACTACATGAGACGTAGACCTTGGGAGAGGGGCTTCCCAAGGGCCTAGTTATTGGCCCGCAAGGGCTAGTCACATCAGTTACAATGTAGGTGAATGGGGGTGCATGGTATGCACCATGCATGCCAGGACATGGATTGGGAGTGGTCTGTAGGTGAGGCTCTTAGTCTATTGCGTGTGGTTGGGTGTGAAAGGACCTCATAAAATCATCTCCTTTGGCTTTGGTGGAGAAATTTGCTAATATTGAGAGTTGCATGTGTTGACTATTGTGGGGCTTAGTTGTGTGAGCATGAGGGTGGTGGTGTGTTGCTTTTGTGTTGTGGTTGTTGGGTTGCAATTTTGGAGAATCCAAGCTCTCAATAATTTATTTTTGGCCATTCATTTATTTTCTATCATATTGGTCATCACCATAAATTTTTATTAAATTTGGCGAGATAAATTTGGCATAATGTCATGAGGGGATCATTGGTTGATTTTCCTTATTTATTATATGTAAATACTTGGAAGTGCTTTACATACATAAGTCATTTGCATGTGATACGTGCGTTGGCATTTCAATTAAAATTGAATTGGAAATATTCTACAACTGATACTAATGCAATACGGTAAATCTAGAGGCCATGTTCTTTTATTTTGGAGACCAAATTGATCAGAGAGTTTTTGGAGAGAGAGGTCTCCCAAGGGTCCAGCTATTAGATAGCCCACTGACTAGTCACATCAGTGATTTGCGATGCATGTGGGATGTGTACTAAGCTAAGTTTTTGTGGTCTCTAGGCTTATCGTAATATCTAGCTTGTAGCTTATAATTGGGTGGTGTTAGCCAAACCTACCTTTCACATCATGGTATTGACTATGAGTTACAAGTACTTGGATTGCTTCACACATATGCTAATTGTGTGTGTGTGTGTGTGTGTGTGTGTGTGGACCTTGGATAGCACTCAAATAAAGAACTTCTTATTTTGGGGTGTTTAAATTGTGTTTGAAAGTAAGATTAGATGAGGTCAAGATAGGCGCGAAAAAATCACTCGTGCATCCATATAGGAACTTGTAATTAGAGTCAATATGTTCTTGAAGAGAATACTTATCTTGTTGTACAAGTAAAGGGAAATTTAAATGACTTTGCTAATCCTTAATTAGGTGGTCAATTTTGCATCACACAACTCAACCCTAGGTGTGTACTTACTTGGGTAGTTTGCCAGCTTGCCATATTGACCTTATGAGGAAAGTTAGCCACATGGTGAGGTCTTTGGTAGTGATACCATTGTGGCTTTACTGTATTGACCTTGTGAGGACACTCAACCACACGGTGAGGTCCTTGTTGGCAGTGATAACATTACAGTGGGACTCTTCTTGTTATGTCATTAATATCCTTGCCTTCCATTGCACTACAGTCTGGAACACTAATACTGGCATGTTCCCTTGCATTAGAAAATATTCCGAGATTACCTCCCAAGTGTCAGATATCTAACTCCTCCATGATTTGTCGAGGCTCCCGTACATAATCTCCTTCTAACACCTCTTCAATAATCATCTGATTCATTAACATTACTCTAGGCGCTGATGGTTGTGGGGTGGTGGTATAGGCACTTCAGGTACTCTATACATTCCTCTTGTTTGGTTTTACACATTTGACACACTTGTCCTTGGAGGATTCCCTTGCTTAGGTGGTGTTGGTAAAGTTAGAGTTATCACATAGGAGGAAATTGAGGTTGTTTGCTTCTTCTGCTGATGTGGTTACATACACATGCTGATATCGGGTGGTTGCAAGATGAGGGTACTCACTTTCGTTCACTCTCTCCAAAATTGGGACATCCATCCATCTCGGGCGGAGTACCTCGATCGTGATAGTGCCGCGAATCAAAAGACGACATGTGCCTCCCGAGCCTAAATCGACATATCTCGATCGAGATGCCAACTAATGCCACGCTAGCAGGTCCGGCTTTCCAGGCGTCATCCATGTCACCAATACATGTCACCGCCACCACAATATCTCGATCGAGATATCTATGCCACTCAGATCCACATCAGGGCCACGCTGTATCCCCGTAGGCATATTTGACTAGCACATCTCCATCGTCCACGTATCTCGAACGAGAAATATACATCCAATCGCGACCATTCATTGTTCGAGGTAATCGGATACAATCTCCACCGTCCCCATATCTCGATCGAGATACTGAGTTCAAATCTCAGCCGTCCAAATATCTCGATCGTGATACAGAGATTCAATCTGCACCGTCCGAATATCTCGATCGAGATACGTAGATGCAATATCCACCGTCCAATTATCTCGATCGAGATACAGAAACGCAATCTAAACCGTCCATTCACGTACGCTGGAAGATGCGATCTCGGCCATTTAAATATCTCGATCGAGGTATGTAATGAATCTTGACCGTCGAGATACCTTGTCGTGGTAATGCCTTTAAATCGTGGCCGTCCATTTACCTCGATCGAGATATTAATATCAAATCTCAGCCGTCGATCCTTCCCCAACCCTAGAATTAGGTGTGTATCTTGGCCGTATGTTGCACTAACCCTAATATCCAGAGCGTTAATCTTGCAAACCCTAAATTGCATGATGTTTCCGAACCTCGATCGAGGTTATAAAACCGGAAAACTTTTTTTTTTGCCTCATTTTCACAAGTCGTTTTCACTCTCTTGCTCTCTCTTGATTTGGATTAGTGTTAGTGAGCCCATTAGCTTTGTTTTTAGCTTCATTAGTGCTACTTAGCACTAAGCATTAGACCTTTCACATTAGACCCTTCACATTGGACCCTTCACATTGGGCTTAGGTTTTAGCATGGAGGGCCACGAGGAGGGCCACGAGGAGGGCCGCTCATCTATTGCGGACCTCATCGCGGAGATAGACCGTGAGTTAGCGGCTATCCGTAGGAGTGCTAGAGACACTCCGTCTACATTACATATCGTGGCAGACTTGGAGGCGATGCTTGCGTCCCTTCGTAGCCTTCACGATATTGTTTATGTAGATGAGTGGATAGCCCACCATTGCGCTGCTCCTGTGTCACATGGCCTGACATATCGTCAGGTCTGTGATCTTGCTCCTATTAGGGATGGGGCTTTCCTAGATCTTTTCCTCGATAGTCGTGGGATGAGGCCCGGGGCGGGCAAGCCCCTCACTATTTCGCGGTGTTCGCATCCTCGTATGGCGGCACATATCTATAGTCGATATGTTGCCGCATATGGGAGGATGCCGAACAACCGCCAGATCCCCATATACTTCGCAAAGCAGTTATATGCGGAGTTTGTCTTAGGGGAGGAGGTCGATTACACCAACCATCGTCCGGGTGGTGGTGCTGGCCGAGGCCGTCTCCAGGACCAGGGTAGGCGGCCTCCACCAGCACTTCGTGTAGCACCTGCCACAGATCCTTCATTTGTGCCATTGTCGACAGTAGAGGCTCTTGGCACGCAGGTCGGCATTGACGTACGGAGTACCACGGAGAGCATCCAGCACGTGGTGCGCCTATTCTCACGAGCTATACCGACGACAGATGTGGAGGTATTTACATATATATTACGTCTTAAGTTTTTTTGGTCATTTATCTTCATGTTTATATGTACTTTTCTATATTTTTACATGAGCAGCATGGTTGATTGTGTCACGCAGGTTCCCACACCTGCCACTCAGAGGCTCACTCAGGAGTTGGTAAAGGCGAGAGCGGAGATAGACCGCCTCCGAGCTGCATTACAGATGGCAGAGGCAGCTACTGCAGAGGCACAGCATCTGAGAGAGTCCGACATCCAGCAGGTAGGTTTCTCTTGCACGTTTAAGTTACAAATTTCTTTAAGTAATACCTAATGAGAGACTAATCAAATATTTTAATGCTTTACTTTTTTGCGTAGGCTCGGACCGAGGTAGAGAGCTCCAGAGCTGAGGCACAGCATCATCATATTATGGAGCAGATTGCCCAGCACAGGGCAGAGCAGCTGATGCTGCATGTTCGAGAGTATCGTAGATCATCAGACGTGACAGTGCCTTACCTACCGTTATATCCACGGCCTATCACAGAGGTTTTTCGACGACCTCTCCCTCAGGATGCACCTCCCTTCCTACGTGATGCGTGCTGCTGTTTATGTATCGAGGACATTGATAGTACAGGAGGATATGCCCTAGGATGTGGACATATTTTCCACTTGTCTTGCATCACCCAAGAGCTCGTCCGGTTCTCAGCATGCCCATCCTGCCGTGCACGCGTCGACTTAGCGACGTACAGGGTATTGGGCATCGATGATCTTCACCCAGGCCTTGTACGAGTAGATGCCAGGACTGGCAGGCCTGTCGACTTTACATCAGCTATGGACTTGGGACTCGACGCCTTCGACGATAGAGCCCAGGAGCCTGAGGTGCCTCCTGAGATTTTGGATTGGCAATTGGCGCCCAGTGCGGGTTTTTCAAGTCTCTTGGTGCTTAAGAGGCCATGGAAAATCCGGGCCTTCCCCATGCCATCGTACCCAAACATGCTCCGATGGGGACCAAACTTTGCAAGCATGTGGGGGTGGGTCCCCCCCACATGCTTGCAAAGTTTGGTCCCCATCGGAGTATGTTTGGATTGGCAATTGGCGCCCAGTGCGGGTTTTTCAAGTCTCTTGGTGCTTAAGAGGCCATGGAAAATCCGGGCCTTCCCCATACCATCGTACCCAAATATGCTCCGATGGGGACCAAACTTTGCAAGCATGTGGGGGTGGGTCCCC
This sequence comes from Cibotium barometz, assembly GCF_041138505.1. Lineage (NCBI taxonomy): Eukaryota > Viridiplantae > Streptophyta > Polypodiopsida > Cyatheales > Cibotiaceae > Cibotium > Cibotium barometz. Next base: position 12,834,440 of record NC_141079.1, read on the forward strand.
CCCACATGCTTGCAAAGTTTGGTCCCCATCGGAGCATGTTTGGATTGGCAATTGGCGCCCAGTGCGGGTTTTTCAAGTCTCTTGGTGCTTAAGAGGCCATGGAAAATCCGGGCCTTCCCCATACCATCGTACCCAAACATGCTCCGATGGGGACCAAACCTTGCAAGCATGTGGGGGTGGGTCCCCCCCACATGCTTGCAAAGTTTGGTTCCCATCGGAGCATGTTTGGATTGGCAATTTGTGCCCAGTGCGGGTTTTTCAAGTCTCTTGGTGCTTAAGAGGCCATGGAAAATCCGGGCCTTCCCCATGCCATCGTACCCAAACATGCTCCGATGGGGACCAAACCTTGCAAGCATGTGGGGGTGGGTCCCCCCCACATGCTTGCAAAGTTTGGTCCCCATCGGAGCATGTTTGGATTGGCAATTGGCGCCCAGTGCGGGTTTTTCAAGTCTCTTGGTGCTTAAGAGGCCATGGAAAATCCGGGCCTTCCCCATACCATCGTACCCAAACATGCTCCGATGGGGACCAAACTTTGCAAGCATGTGGGGGTGGGTCCCCCCCACATGCTTGCAAAGTTTGGTCCCCATCGGAGCATGTTTGGATTGGCAATTGGCGCCCAGTGCGGGTTTTTCAAGTCTCTTGGTGCTTAAGAGGCCATGGAAAATCCGGGCCTTCCCAATGCCATCGTACCCAAACATGCTCCGATGGGGACCAAACCTTGCAAGCATGTGGGGGTGGGTTCCCCCCACATGCTTGCAAAGTTTGGTCCCCATCGGAGTATGTTTGGATTGGCAATTGGCGCCCAGTGCGGGTTTTTCAAGTCTCTTGGTGCTTAAGAGGCCATGGAAAATCCGGGCCTTCCCCATGCCAACGTACCCAAACATGCTCCGATGGGGACCAAACCTTGCAAGCATATGGGGGTGGGTCCCCCCCACATGCTTGCAAAGTTTGGTCCCCATCAGAGCATGTTTGGATTGGCAATTGGCGCCCAGTGCGGGTTTTTCAAGTCTCTTGGTGCTTAAGAGGCCATGGAAAATCCGGGCCTTCCCCATGCCATCGTACCCAAACATGCTCCGATGGAGACCAAACCTTGCAAGCATGTGGGGGTGGGTCCCCCCCACATGCTTGCAAAGTTTGGTCCCCATCGGAGCATGTTTGGATTGGCAATTGGCGCCCAGTGCGGGTTTTTCAAGTCTCTTGGTGCTTAAGAGGCCATGGGAAATCCGGGGCCTTCCCCATGCCATCGTACCCAAACATGCTCCGATGGGGACCAAACTTTGCAAGCATGTGGGGGTGGGTTCCCCCCACATGCTTGCAAAGTTTGGTCCCCATCGGAGCATGTTTGGATTGGCAATTGGCGCCGAGTGCGGGTTTTTCAAGTCTCTTGGTGCTTAAGAGGCCATCGAAAATCCGGGCCTTCCCCATACCATCGTACTTAAACATACTCCGATGGGGACCAAACTTTGCAAGCATGTGGGGGTGGGTCCCCCCCACATGCTTGCAAAGTTTGGTCCCCATCGGAGCATGTTTGGATTGGCAATTGGCGCCCAGTGCGGGTTTTTCAAGTGTCTTGGTTCTTAAGGGGCCATGGAAAATCCGGGCCTTCCCCATGCCATCGTACCCAAACATGCTCCGATGGGGACCAAACTTTGCAAGCATGTGGGGGGGGACCCCCCCCCACAGGGGGGGGGGTCCCCCCCCACATGCTTGCAAAGTTTGGTCCCCATCGGAGCATGTTTGGGTACGATGGCATGGGGAAGGCCCGGATTTGGGGTCCCCCCCTGTGGGGGGGGGTCCCCCCCCACATGCTTGCAAAGTTTGGTCCCCATCGGAGCATGTTTGGGTACGATGGCATGGGGAAGGCCCGGATTTTCCATGGCCTCTTAAGCACCAAGAGACCTGAAAAACCCGCACTGGGCGCCAATTGCCAATCCAAACATGCTCCGATGGGGACCAAACTTTGCAAGCATGTGGGGGGGACCCACCCCCACATGCTTGCAAAGTTTGGTCCCCATCGGAGCATTTTTGGGTACGATGGCATGGGGAAGGCCCGGATTTTCCATGGCCTCTTAAGCACCAAGAGACTTGAAAAACCCGCACTGGGCGCAAATTGCCAATCCAAACATGCTGCGATGGGGACCAAACTTTGCAAGCATGTGGGGGGGACCCCCCCCCCACATGCTTGCAAAGTTTGGTCCCCATCGGAGCATGTTTGGGTACGATGGCATGGGGAAGGCCCGGATTTTCCATGGCCACTTAAGCACCAAGAGACTTGAAAAACCCACACTGGGCGCCAATTGCCAATCCAAACATGCTCCGATGGGGACCAAACCTTGCAAGCATGTGGGGGGGACCCACCCCCACATGCTTGCAAGGTTTGGTCCCCATCGAAGCATGTTTGGGTACGATGGCATGGGGAAGGCCCGGATTTTCCATGGCCTCTTAAGCACCAAGAGACTTGAAAAACCCGCACTGGGCGCAAATTGCCAATCCAAACATGCTCCGATGGGGACCAAACTTTGCAAGCATGTGGGGGGGACCCACCCCCACATGCTTGCAAAGTTTGGTCCCCATTGGAGCATGTTTGGGTACGATGGTATGGGGAAGGCCCGGATTTTCCATGGCCTCTTAAGCACCAAGAGACTTGAAAAACCCGCACTAGGCGCCAATTGCCAATCCAAACATGCTCCGATGGGGACCAAACTTTGCAAGCATGTGGGGGGAACCCACCCCCACATGCTTGCAAAGTTTGGTCCCCATCGGAGCATGTTTGGGTACGATGGCATGGGGAAGGCCCGGATTTTCCATGGCCTCTTAAGCACCAAGAGACTTGAAAAACCCACACTGGGCGCCAATTGCCAATCCAAACATGCTCCGATGGGGACCAAACTTTGCAAGCATGTGGGGGGGACCCACCCCCACATGCTTGCAAGGTTTGGTCCCCATCGGAGCATGTTTGGGTACGATGGCATGGGGAAGGCCCGGATTTTCCATGGCCTCTTAAGCACCAAGAGACTTGAAAAACCCGCACTGGGCGCCAATTGCCAATCCAAACATGCTTGCAAGGTTTGGTCCCCATCGGAGCATGTTTGGGTACGATGGCATGGAGATTTTCAACAAACAATATGATAGCCAAAGTGTTAAAAAATATAATAAAATCAAGAACATCAACTAAAATGTAATGATACTCAATAATGAGAAAACTCATAATGATATAAACATCAAATAAGTACATCACAATGAAAATGAGCTACCCCAGCTAGTCTGAGGTTAGTCACTGCCCAAAAATCTAAGTACAATGTAAGTGAGCTAACCCAGCTAGTCTGAGTTTAGTCACTATCAAGATAGAGATCTAGTCAGCAGCACCCTCTCTAGCTCTCAACTGCTCTAGAATGCTCTCATGGTCATCGACTCGAAGCCGAAAACGAGGGTGAGAACTGTGTTTTCGGCTCTGTACTCGAACAAGAGTGAGCCTGGTAGCAACCACTAGATGAGAGAACTGAAATGCCTCTAACTCCCACTTCCACTGCTGGAACTCAAGACTCCCCCAATGAAGTCGAATCTGCTGGTAGAACCGGCCTGCCACAATCATGCTATGGGCGTCATAAGAAAACCCATGATCATCCACTGTATCCTGGTCAAGCATGCACTTTGGCCTAGTGCAACTCATCAGATAGTAGTCTACTCCCTCGCTATTTCCCTCACTGGCAATAACAGCAAATACATCACCCTCCTGTAGCAAATATGTCAGGTCATCATAACTGACCATGAACGCAGGACCTGTGTGCTCATCAGACACCACTGGATGTGAAGGATGCTCGGGGGAGAGGAATGTCTGTATCCATGCATCTGCCCATCCTCTCGAGGCACAATGTGACCAATCGCCATCCATACATGCTCCACAGAAGCATGCAAACCGTCGTGTGTAAATCGTGGGGGCCGCCATGCACGTGCTCCTGATGGAATGTAAGCCCAAGGTGCCAGGTACTGTGTCACAATCATGGGAGGCTCTGCGGTCAATCGTGCCACCATCCACATGCCAAAAAAATCTCCTGACAATCCGAGCATCACGTCTGGGGTACGATGATGCTGCACTCCCACACAAATGTTGGGAGCACCACTCGACTACGTGGCCCGCATCTCTGAACCGCTGAGCATCCTGTCGCAGCTGATGACGCCTCAAGGCACGTTTCACACACGCGCCTGCACCATCATGCTCACCCTTCCCGTGACCAGTCTCAAAGAATGACCAAATCACTGGGATACTAGACTGCACATGCCACCTATAAATCCATAAAAGATAGTCTTAGTTATTGTTTTCTTTAAGATGTTCTAGTGAATTTAGTTTAATTGTAAATGTAAGAAAGCCATAAGTACAACCTGTAGAGCCAATAGAATTGACGTGATGACTTGAACTGTGAGCCACAACCATCCGACCAAACCCATCGCTGGACATGTCTGATCCCACAATCTCCTAAAAAATCGTCATGGAGACGAAAACAGTGTTGCACAAAATGTGCATCATGTGAACGATCATCACTGATATAGAAATGATACTCTCGAATAATGACACGGGTCTCGGGGGTACTCGCTATCCCATCTACATGAGCCTCTGCATGTCGATAGCTAATGTGGACCAAAATAGCAACCTGGTGAGGGAAGCAATACATACGTTTAGGACACAAAAAATCAATTAAGTAATGAAGCTCAAACATAAAACAAATATTACAAAATATAACCATTACCTGCTCTGAGAAGTAATACTCAGATTGTATCTCCTGAAAAGGTGTGAAAGTGTAGTTCTCTGCAAAATCAATCACAGAGACGACCACACCAATAGGAAACTCTGCTAGGCATGCTCGGAACTGACGATCCTGCCACTTGGCACAATGACTGTGCCGTATGTAGGGGTAGATCTGCTCCCTAAATGTGGCTGTGAAGTGACAACGTGGTGTATGTTTGTCCACGAGCTGCAACTTCCTGGACTATCCACCACTCTGGAGCTGGTGTGTCACATACTCATAACGTTGCCATGCCACTATCTCTTGGTCACTTGCATCAAGATCTACCATCTGTAGATGTGCAAGTGAACCACATGATGTGCAATTGCTCTCCACACAAGGCATCCTATGGAACTGGGCATCCTCCGTGCGTGCACACAAAAGAGAGTGGATGAAATCACGTGGACTACGAGGCAACTCTCTATGCCCACTAAGAGAACGGAACACATCATAAAAAAGATTGAACTCAACATGGTAGCGACAACAACATGTGTCACGCTGACGTGAGTACCTCACAAACCAAGGCTTACACCCCTCAAATGACCTTTGCCCAATTTTAAGCTCTGGATACGAAGCCACAAACTGAGAATACAACTCAGTTTGGGACATTTCAAGAAAGCAAGCACCGTGCTCAATGAACACTCCTCTTGTCACTCTCTTACGCAAAGCTTTCTTGAAAACTGGCGATGCACGACAATTCTCCTCCCAAAAACTTTCTATCAAGGTTCTAGTGGTTTCATCTAGTAGGCGATCATGCCTAGCTACACGACCACTACTCGCCCACATAGCACCAACCTCATTGGCATCTAAACTTTGTCGCCTAATAGACCCAACTCTAAGTGCGTGTGGTGCTATGGAAAGGATGCGAGATGTGGCACTAACCTTACCCTTCATTTGGGAGCTACTTATGGCTGCCACAATAGCCCGTCGAGCAGCCAAAGCGTCCGCAGAGTTCCTCTTCTTGTTAACTATATAGGAATGACGAACACTTTGTAGCACCGCCATGCCAGCTCTCCTCTCTCTTCGACCTCCAATGTCGGAAAGCGCCCTGCAGTTGGCCATGTTGGGCAGATCAATCAAAGCATCAAGCACACATGCCTGTGATGAAGACATGAGGTCTTTGAAATAGGATTGGAAGATTGCATGGGCACGACGATGTGCCCCTAACTTTGATAGTTCTTTCCTATCCACACGAAGGGCGCCCAAAGGAGGGGGGTGGATTCTTGTAGAAGAGAGGACTCAAGAAGGGCGGGTTCATGTGGATTATCTAAACTAAGGGGTAGTGGGGGGGAAGAGGGCGAAGGGAGAGGAAGTGGAAGAGGAGGAGCAAGGCTTGGATCATCGCCAACGGAAGGTGTTGCACGTTGACGTGCTCTCCACTCTCTCTTTCTCTCACGAGCTACCCTTCTCCTCTCCTCCTCTTGAACTTGGTGGATGGGGGGGAGTCTAGTCCTATCACGTTTCCGACTCCTACGACTTTGAGAACCCATTCTCAAGGAAGCTAAGAGAGAAAATATTATAAGGGCTCAATGATGGGATAGTACTACAGATAAGTGTGGGATAGTACTAGAGATGTGTGATTATATAGGAAAAATAGGTTATCCACTTCAAATCTCACTGGATTTCCTATCTAAGATTGATTGGATAACTAAGATAAACATAAAGATATTTAAAGATAAACTATTATCCACTTAAAAATTAATATTATTTATAATATTTATTAACAAGTCTAAATATTTATCATTACCAGATATATAAATATATCTTTAAAGAAATCTTTTATTTTATAATTATATAACTGTTTTTTTTAAATAAAGTATTTTTTTTCATATTTTATTCAAAGGTTTATTCTACATAAAAAATTTTCAAGAAATATAAAAATAAAAAATTTATTTTTTCTAAAATTAATAATATAATCTTTAATAATATTTTTATTGATCTAATCCCAAAATATAATCCTTTTAAATTAGTGATTTTAAATTCTTTTATTTAATAAGTTACATATATTTTATTATTTAAATTTCTATATTCTATTTCTCTAAATTTCTAAATTAACTTTTCCAAAAATATGTTTTTGAAAAAAGAGGGGAGGTGGGAAGGAGATGCCACGTGTCACAAGCGTGCATAACACGTGGCATTCTCTTGACATGTGGCACTATTATGGTTGATGTGGCAATTCCATGATGTGGCATGCCATGTCACCATGTGCGAGGTGGCATACAAAGGTGGCAAGATGATGTGGCATTAATGATGACTAGGATGATGAGGTGGGGAGTCAACTAGGTTGACCATGTTGACATGGAGGGTGGAGGTGGCAAGCTGAGGTGGCAAGCTGCTTATGTGGATCCTCTCGATGCTCACGTGAACATAAAGTGGCATGCATGTATAAGGTTTGGGCCTACCCAAGCCTCACACATGGAATGAAACCTAAGCTGTGAAGTTTACCAAGCCTAGATTTCCAAACCTAACTAGGATTGGTTTTAGACTTGAAAAGGGGAGAGTGGACACAATATGGGAATTTTCACTTGGGAGGATTGAAAATGGACCTTCCCATACTCAAATCAAGCCAAATTTTTTTTGATAAATTCATGGCAACAAGAGTATTGATCCCATGAGTTTTTAGATTGAAAGATTCAATATTTAATTTTCTAGAATTAAATTACTATTGATTTAATGGGCCTCTGACAGTCATAATAAATTTTCCAAAGTAAATCTACAAAAATCAAACCGTTAGATTTGTAATTTTATCTTATACCCACATTATACTAATCTTTCCCAATCTAATCATCACTAGATCCATACAATTTGAGCATTTTAAACGGTAGATGTGGTGGGAGGATAAAATAGTATGTTTTTTAATAATTCTAATATCTTTTAAATAATATAGAAAATAGTAGAACACATCAAAAATTACTCGATAAATCAAGTTAAGCTCTATGTTATTTGTATTTGTGTTATGCAAAGTGGGAACATCGTATGAGTAATAATGTAAAAGTTATAGGCAATTTACTCACATTCACTATACCTGTCTAAACCTAGGACAGGGCCTGTATACAAACTTGGTTCCCAAAGAAAAGGGGATTTGCAATTATTGGATATTCGATCAGATTATAGTTTTAGGTGCCCAACTTTGCATATGATGTTTCATTAGAAGACCTTGAAGTGAAACTCCTTGGCTAACTATGAGAGATTGGCTATTCTTCTTGAAAAAATGCCTGTTTTTCAGCTAAAGCGAAGGGCGCCCACGACATGAAACTAGATAACCTCATCTTGCAACCACCCTATCATGGTTCTTCCCAAGTCACATACAATGCACGTAGTACATCAATGTGGGCAAGACCTCGATTGAGAACACTTAGTGCTTGTGTGATTTTGTCGGCATATAGAACACCATACCAAATCCTGTTTGGGGTGGTATAGATGTTAGTTAATGGACACATCCCTTACCTCCCTTAGCTTTATTTTGTCTAGAAGCATAATACTTAGCTTATGTAAGGTCATATCCTTAATTCATCTCTCCAAGGTTGTCGTGCTTGTTTTATGAGTCTCTCTCTACAACTAGTTCTCTCTCTCTCTCTCTCTCTCTCTCTCACACACACACACACACACACACATGCACGATGGAGTTTCATCCTCTATCCTGCATCAGAGCCATCGATTCCCTTCCTTTTGCCTGTGCACAATACCCTAGCAACAAACAACCCTTTGCTTATGCATGCCCACGATGTGAGCCTTGGCGATCATCAAAGCCTTTGGCTTCTCTGGCTGGCATTGTCTGCTGATCTCGCCGACATCATCCTCACAATTGGTATCATCGTCTGCTATCCCAAGTGCTAACGGCTACAGTCTACGCCAGCAGCAACCATTGTCGCCTCCCATCGGCTCTCCTGCTGTGCACGATGCCTGTGAACGATGGCCGATCCGCAACAGGTGCCTAGTCACGTACTCTTCCTTAGCTCGCAACATGGGCCAGTAGTCTCGTCAGCTGCACGTAGGAGATAATTTAGTTGTGTGGTTATTTTAGGGTAAAATCCCTAAAGGCTTTAAACCTTATAAAGATAAGGATTCATTTAACCTTTTAAAAAGGCTTATTATTTTTATCTAGAGGAGGAGAGGCTTTCACATGCCCAAAAATTTTGCAGCTTTTGGGCAAGTTTCAAGTTTGAATCTTGATCAATTTTTTTAATGAATTGCTTCTTGCTCTTTCATATGAACGGGATAGATACTAGCTAATAATATCACTAGCTAAAAGCTTTGTCCATTTCCTTAATGCATTATGCACATTAACTCCTCTCCACTCTTATACTCATAGACATAAGCACAAGAGAAACATGCACCAAGAATAGAGCACTCTCTCCTCTCAACTATCTCACACACCATAGACACACACACGAGAGTAAGGAGATACGCATAAGACTCAATTAGCACAAAAGGGGATTGTGTCTTTGCAATATGAGAAATTAGTATTTATATAACTAGTCCTTATTCACACTTGGGCACCCCAAATTTAAAAAAATAAACTAAATGATTACAAGAGTTGCTTAGGCTTTTGGGCATGGCCAACCATTCTCCTAATTACAACCTTTATAGTGTCGTTTCATGGCACTTATTATGCTCTCTCTCCTATGTAGTGGAGAGATGCTAAGTTAACCTTAAAATGGGTTTAACCCCACGATCCTCCTAGCAAAGAAGCCTAGGGTCAGCTCGCTCAGCTAGCACACAATGGACTGTGTTTGGGTTGCAAAGATTGAATTCTATTGAATCATCAACAAACAGTGAGGAAATGAGGAATTGGTGATGGTGGGGGGAGAAGGGCACTTCTTCTCCAACAGTATTTGGTGGATTTATGGGCATAGCCCGAGGAATCCTAAGATACACCTATGACCCTGGAAGAGAACCTCCACAAGCTGGCAAGAGACATCCATTGAGCTAAGATAGGGAAATAAACACTAGAAAACCCAGAAAAGAAGGCAACGGTTTACCAAGGGAGAGCAATCCTCAACCTGTGGTACAACTTACTCCCAGAATTAGAAGGGACTCTATAAGTGCCCAAAAGACGGGTAAAATGTATTTTCCTACTTTAAGGAGCTAGAAATTGAAGAAAGAAAGAGGGAAGTGTAAGCCCAACTCAAGAGGCTTAAATAGGAGAAAGTGAGCCAAGATCTCTACAGCAGGGAATTGGCCAAGATATGTGCCTTTGACATGGTAATGCATGGGGAAGGGTTGTTCAACCTCAATGGATTAAGATATGAGGAAGACCTAGTCACACGAGACATTGCTAGAGAGATTAGATAAGCAATGGAGGAAGGCATGCCACCTCTAGAACCCTATTTTGTAGGAGTCTCAGGAAGACCACTCCTCTCTTAGGAAATGATGATATGTCGAGAGAAAACCTACACCAAGGTAGAAGTAGACATGATGTTGAGGACCCTAGAGTTCCAAGAGTATATGAGAGGTATGTTGTTATAGAAAGGGAACTTGGGAGAAGAAATATTTGATGATGATATTAAAAGAAATGTGGGATCTGTTCCAATTCCACCTGACCTAAGGATACATGAAAACTGACATGGTGAAGTTGCTAGGGGCCAAGGCATGGGTGGAGCATCCCCATAAGAAGGGTGACATACGAGGCCCCACCAAGGGAGCCAATCAGAGTGACCCCTCACATGGGAGTCACAACACCTCCTACCAACCTATTAAGAATGG